>NW_015603640.1:0-492 GCF_001515605.1 Sinocyclocheilus anshuiensis | reverse complement strand
TCCCTCTTGAATGCTGCCTCTGCAAGAACTTTATTAAGGCAAGCGAGCAGCGTTATGCATCTCTGTTTGACACTTTAGAATTACAGCACAGGTGCTTCAACTTAAAAGGGTCTATTCATTCACGCCAAGCCGAGTGACAAGGAGGACCACAGGGGCCGTGCGAGGATAGACGGCGTACGGCAGACAGCGGAGCGCTCGTAGGGTGTTTGAATGGATGATCGGTGAAAACAGCCGCCCCATACCCAGAGGGATCAGACCCAGTGATAGTCTTTCTGCGGCTGCTTAGAACATAATGCATGTGCTATTGGGCCAAAGTGATAATGTGCTTTCTGCATTCCCTACTCTCCCTTTATCTGGAGGAATGAATCAAATAAAAAAGAGAAACAAGATTTTCGACCCATTGCTTTTGATTAAGTGATTTAACATGCAGAGTTCCCAGGCTCGGCAATATCTCTAATGGGCTGGAAAAACAGGAGAGAGAGGGAGGCGATA
>NW_015603639.1:0-492 GCF_001515605.1 Sinocyclocheilus anshuiensis | reverse complement strand
GTAAACAGTGAACAAATGCAGAATTTCCAGAAGATCCTGACTGAAGCAACAGTGAAGAAAGTCTTTGTAAGTGTGCATGAAATTGGTGACGTGATTGTTATCTCAGTGTTTATCTTTGTGTGGTGCAGCTGACGCTGGTGGAGTATAAAGATGTTGCCTTTGGCAGAACAATGCAGATCACTGTTGGATCATTCGCTAAGTCACCTGAAGTTGAAATTAATGAATTCCCTACATTAAAAACAGGTAGCCATTATTTTTACTTGCTCTCAATACATATATACAACAACATATGAGTTTGGCATACTTACTAGTATTTAAAGGGGTATGTTTCTAACATGCGTTAATTAAATTTAAAGTCGTTACTGCAAAACTCCATTTTATTGATTTATGTTATTTTTATTTAAAACATTTGTCTTGTTGCATCTAAATGTTATTCTAAGAATCAAAAATGTATATTTAAATATTTAAAATAAATAAATATATATATATATA
>NW_015603638.1:0-492 GCF_001515605.1 Sinocyclocheilus anshuiensis | reverse complement strand
TGCATTTTTATAATTTATGCACAACTTTTTTCCCACCTTAATGTTCATTTTTAGTAACATAAAACTGATTTGATGTCTACATGGAATGACATCTTAGTGGTATGACGTTCATAAATGTTACTAGGACAACAAAAAGCATGCCTGATAGTAAAAGTGACTGGCAATGTGCTGACGGTGTGTAAAGAGTTTGAGAGATGAATGAAGCTATTAGGTGGACACGGTGAAGCATGTTGAAACGCTAATGATCAACCTCTGTTTTTTGTGGAGAAAGAGTAGTGTGATATGACATTCGGTATGCATACAGTTCAGCTCAGCTTTGGTCATATGTATTTATTTCTGTGTTGCTCCTATAGTCATGGTTCTCATAGATGATAAAGAGCCTCAGGGAGGCAGATGAAAGAAATGGCCATGGACTGCAGGCACAGTTTGCAATGATTCTCATCCATCTTTGATATCATGCATTATGCATTTTTATAATTTATGCACAACTTT
>NW_015603637.1:0-491 GCF_001515605.1 Sinocyclocheilus anshuiensis | reverse complement strand
GCATCATATGACCCCTTTAAGAAAAAATATCTTCAAATGTTCTTTCGAACTTTAAATATAAACTGGGGTCAACATATGAATATCTTTATAACAATAAAATTATTTTTTATGATCAGTACACATGAACTCTTCAATTAAGTTTTTAAAAAGAATCCCAGAATGCGCGTCATTAAGTTTGATGAAGTTAAAATGAAGCACAAATATTGGGAAAATTAATATAACATAATTTAATATACAAGACATTATTAATTATAATTAATATAATAATATTTACACTATTGTTCAAAAGTTTGGTCAGCAATTTTTTTTAAAGAAACTAATAATTTCATTCATCAAGGCTGCATTAAATCGATCAAAAGTGACAGTAAAGACATTTATAATAGAGATGCATCGATTGCAATTTTCTTGGCCGATAAGATAAGAACTATAATTGACAGCATATACAAACAAAAATCTATGTAAATTTCAATGCAAAACAACAACAACAACAA
>NW_015603636.1:0-489 GCF_001515605.1 Sinocyclocheilus anshuiensis | reverse complement strand
TATATTTCACACACTTTAAGCTCTTTTATTTTCCAAATGTAATATAATTAGTCCAGCGAGTGAATCGGTTTGTAATGCGTACCGAACCAAAAGCCTCATACCAAACATTTCAATACGAATACATGTATCATTACACCCCTACTATCATCTATCTATCTATCTATCTATCTATCTAGTTATATCGTTTTATTGTTTTATCATTCCTTCTTTCTACCTATCGTTCTTTCTTTCTTTCTTTCTTTCTTGCTTTTACTTTTATAAGCTCAAAAAAGCTAGTTAGTTTGTATAAGGCTTTATATAAGTAAGTGATTGATTGATTGATTGATTCATTCGCTCATTTGTTTATGTGCAAAAATGCTAGTTAGTTTGCATATGAATTTTATAAGTAGATTTGTTTATATATTTATGTGCTTCAGTTCAGAGCAAAATACCTGCAAATACAAGTTCATTAATTTAATTTAATTTAATTTAATTTAATTTAATTTAATT
>NW_015603635.1:0-491 GCF_001515605.1 Sinocyclocheilus anshuiensis | reverse complement strand
GTGTGGAGGAATGCGTTATCAGGCCCAGCCTTCCTGTGGTTCCTAATCCTCCATCCCCTTCCCCAGCCCCCAGCCTCTTTCTCTCTCTGTTTGGCGGCAGATTCTCGGCTCTGGCTTCAGCTACATGGGGGAGGGTAGGCCTAACCGTGTGACCCAAGGCGCTCCCCCATTTGGCAGGCAGACAAATTGTGGATTTTTGGACCGGCGGTTTCCCAGCTAGTCTTGAGCGACCACTGTTCTTAATGATGCACTGGGATTGTCCTTCATTTGAAGTTGCTGGCTCTCAAGCAATGTTGTTGAAAAAATGTGGAAATAGACTGTTTTGTTGAAGTTGTTTCTTCAGCTGTGCTTTTCAAATTCTTTGTCTTTTTTTTATTTTTGTATTCTTTATTACACAGATTTTAGCTAACTTAGATTGGGTGACGTTTAGAAAATGCAGCGAGTTAGTTCAGGTAGGATCTTTTTATTTAGTCATTTTATTTTTTTATTTC
>NW_015603634.1:0-491 GCF_001515605.1 Sinocyclocheilus anshuiensis | reverse complement strand
GCCCAACAAAGGGCATTATTTTATACTTGAATACATTTCATACAACAATTGGCTGTTTTCATCAAACATATTTTCACAGCAAGGTTAACAACAGGTTTATTGTGTTCTCCCAGGCTCCCAGCCTCAGACTGCGCCAACACGCCTGGATATTCAGCTTTTTTTTCCACTGGGAACGTTTTAATCCTGAAGGTTGGCTATGCTTTAAAGTAAGAGATCGTGTTGCATCGTGGAGGGAAAAATCAAAGATGTGAGGATTTTTATCTTTTAAAGAATTCAAGCCCTTTGGATGTCCAAAGCCATGGAGACTTATTTATGTAGCGCGCAAAAGAAAAGCACCAATGAAATAGACTAAAGCATAAAATCCCATTACTTTTATTGTTAAACTGACCACTTTATGCAAACGTTCTTTGGGACCGACACAACAACCCTTTTTAACTTTCTTTCGAATTCTTAAGTTCTGTAATGTGACTATTTATGATCTGTTTTTTTTT
>NW_015603633.1:0-491 GCF_001515605.1 Sinocyclocheilus anshuiensis | reverse complement strand
AGAGAGTCTGTGCAGGAGTCCCTCGGCTTTAGCCCAGCTGAGCTAAGTGAAAAGTTGCTGAATCAGAGTTCCAAACCTGTGCCTGTCGATGACTACGTTTCCTCCATCCAACGTAACACTTTACAGGGATTTCCTGGATTATTATTGTGAAATATTCTCTGCAATCTGTAAATCTTTTGCAGTTAATCATTAGCTAGCAACAGCACACATGTGTTGGCTAATGAAACTATCACTGCATCAGCAACTACACAGTTACATAAAGCAACACGCAGTATAAAACCGCTGTTTCTTAGTCTTTTCCTGGACTGAATCACCGATTCTACTCTTCAGCACAATGGTAACCCACAAAACAAAAGACAACAGAAACCCTTTCAGTCCCAACAGAACATGAAACACTAACAGATCTCTCTAGATCCCAGTATCGTCACTTCTTACAAACCAGTCTGATTGCTTTCATACAAAACGTATTATTGAGAATTAACTGAGGTTTA
>NW_015603632.1:0-491 GCF_001515605.1 Sinocyclocheilus anshuiensis | reverse complement strand
CCTCAGAGCCAACTTCAACCCGATGAACGGTCGTTTGAAATCACGTAGAAATCCGAGCAAAAACACCAGTTTAATTCCAAGGGTCAGACAGGGGGTGGAAACGGTCTAAATTATGATTATTTCAGGTGCATAAAAATGTATTAATTATAATTATGGAGTATATGTTATTTCACTGGTAGGTTGCAGGTCTGTTCTGATTTGCTGCGAACAGCAGGTATAAAAAAACAATGCCAAATATAAATAATAAATACAGCACAACTCGATATATTTAGGATGGAAAAATAAATCAATCAACTTTCATCAAGGAAACAGGATTTATTATAAATGTGCAACAAAGACATTCACTAGGTCGAAGTGATTAGGTTTTGATGAATTATTGGCTGCAGATATTTGTAATTATTATTTAAAAAATAAATAATATTTATATATAATTAATTTTAGCTTATATAAGTAAGGGATAATCAACGACTTGCCAGTGCATTAAAGGATTT
>NW_015603631.1:0-491 GCF_001515605.1 Sinocyclocheilus anshuiensis | reverse complement strand
TGATGAATAGAAAGTTCAAAAGAACAGCGTTTATTTGAAACAGAATTCTTTTGTAACATTATAAATCAATAAAATAATAAAAATTAAATTTTCACTGGCACTTTGATCAATTTAATTTGTCCTTGCTAAATAAAAGTATTAATTCCTTTCAAAGAAAAAAAAAATACAAATTAACAATAGTGTGCAGTATCTTCCAAAAGTCGCATTTACTTCCACACAAAAAAAATCTGCAATATAATAGGAGCTTGGATGACGTTCATAATCTTTTATTGTTTTTAAATATATTGTCAAGACATTCATTCACATGATATTTCAGGAGGAAAACTGTAGCTGTAAGCTTGTTGAAACTGAAACCTGAAAGCAAATTATGGCTATCAAATGAGGTATTCTGAAAATGAAATAAAGGTTGCAGTGTTTGGGAGGAACTAAGTACAAGTAGCGATGCTGAGGCCTAAACTGACTCTTCTAATGATCATTTGTAGGAATCTGGA
>NW_015603630.1:0-491 GCF_001515605.1 Sinocyclocheilus anshuiensis | reverse complement strand
TGGTTTGTTAATAGCGAGAACTGGACCTTAAAATAAAGTGTGACAATATTATCTTATTAATGGTATTTTTAAGTCATGAAAATTAAAGTACTTTTTAAGTACTGAACTTTTATTTCATTAATATTATATTTTCTGCAAGTAAAGATAAAATATCATTTTTAAGACTTGAAGTACACTGCAAGTGCACATTCAGTACAATTAGGCACACTTCTTTTTCACAAGGCTATATATGGTTCCTTGAGAGCTGTTTTAATCTTCTTGTAATGTCATGATTTATTTAGAGTTATGTTATTTTTTGTTTGTTTTTGAAGGGTTCTGGCAACCAAACAACTTTTCCACCACCTCCGCCTTCAATGGAAATCCTGCCTCCTCCACCACCAGACCACATGTTGCCTCCTCCTCCTCCCAACACAACCAAAGTTAACAAGTTTCCTCCTCCACCTCAATTCCCACAATCCTCCTTCCCACCTCCACCCATGGATGACCTGCCT
>NW_015603629.1:0-491 GCF_001515605.1 Sinocyclocheilus anshuiensis | reverse complement strand
GGGAAAGGTGTGAGGACTCTTGGTGCGGAACACATGACCCACGACAGAGCAGGGGATTATCTCCAACTGTCCGCCACACTGCCACACCTGACAGCACAAAACACACCCACGTTTTAACAGATCTCATTGTTATGGCTGCAGGTGAATTCTGAAGAGCTGGAACTGACCCTGAAAGACATCTCGATATTTTCTCCACCCCATATCTCCATTTTGTCATCGTAGGTCCCAATTTTCTCAAAATAGGCCTTAGATATAGAGAACAAACCACCGGCAAATGTTGGAGTTCTGAAAGAAAGAACAGGACAAATACAATTAGCAGGATTAGTAGCCAGAGAGCAGGTGTCAGATCCTATTACTTTTCAACTCCGTTCAGAAAAATCACTGGTATGCAAAAAAAAAGATATTAAAGTACCATTAATATCAATATAACAATAATACCTGGTTTGAGAATTTTTTTCAGCAAGGGTACATTAAATTAATAAAAAAAAAAA
>NW_015603628.1:0-491 GCF_001515605.1 Sinocyclocheilus anshuiensis | reverse complement strand
CCTGGTGCACATCTGGTGTCGGTGCATAGTAGTAAGCATAATGATCACTTGCTCTGCATTGTGAAAAAATTTAACCCAAACGAACTGCGCATCTGGCTTGGAGGCTTTGAACTTTTTAAGGTAAAAAGACTTTTTGTGAGGTTGACAAATAGAGGGAGCGAAGAAAATGAACTGAGTTGTTCTTCTAATCTGTTTTTCAATTACATGCACCTAGTTTCTCACTACCCAAACATCATTTCTATCTGTTTCCTTTTTTAAAATATTTATATTTATTTTGCATAATAATAAGGGCTATGGAAAAAGAGAGATTTACTGTGCTGTAGGCTACAGTTAATTAACAGTCAAAAAAACAGCTTTAATAGAAAAAAAAAGAAGAAACATATGCTATACAATTTACAAAAACGGAGGCTGTATGATAATCTGGCAAGGGATTAGAATTCATCCTCGGAAAATAATCATAGCAAGGTGCCACCTGGTAGACAAAATGGAAA
>NW_015603627.1:0-491 GCF_001515605.1 Sinocyclocheilus anshuiensis | reverse complement strand
GGGACTCATTGAAACTGCCCTACTGTAAATTGATTTGGATTAAACATCTATATGCATTAAACACATTATATTATTCACAGTATATATATATATTTATATTTATTTGCCTTTGTTTAATTGTAGCATTATCATGCTGATTGAAACAGACAGTGCTCCCTCTGGAGTCAGCTAGTTGTTGTGCTGAATTTGATGATCAATATATTTCATTAGTGAGTCGATTCACTGCCGCTGTCCTCAGTGAGCCGATTGGCTTCCGAATTCTCTGTGGCGCGGAGAGCAACATGCAAAAACCATCGATAACATAAACACTGCCATTACGGTTAAACGGCCCCGATGCATAACGGGCCCATACAAGATGTCTATGGATTGCCAGAAAATACAAGTGCTTGAAATGAAGTGTGAGAAGAGAGTGAAAAAAAGCGCTATTCTTTCTAGGGAGGTATGAAAGAGAGAGAGGAAGTAGACGGAGACAGAAAGACACAATACGGAGA
>NW_015603626.1:0-491 GCF_001515605.1 Sinocyclocheilus anshuiensis | reverse complement strand
AGTACTTTGTTGGAGCCAAATCATCATGCATAAACATGATACTAAATGCTTACTGTATTCACATACCGTGGTATTTATATATAGGTACTGTAGTGCAAAGAATGCAAAGGTTCAGTTTCAAAAACATGGTATTACTATAGTAACATGTCCAACAAAACATGCCAGTACCATGGTATTTTTTGATACTGTTTTATTAGTGACCATTTCCATTATGTAAAATCTTCCACAAATTATTGTGATGGAATGTGATCTTAAATAGCCTGTCACCTTTAACATTTCCTTTAATAGGTTTTACATGTGTGGAACACTTTCATCGTGACTTTCATTATTTATTATGACACACTGTGTGCTGGAAGAGCCAAGTCATTCCACACAAAAATATCACTTCATAGTGTACACACATACTTTCTCACACACACACACACACACACACACTAAACATATACCTGTGTGAATTACAATTTTCTGCATTTAAAGAAATATTATTTTAT
>NW_015603625.1:0-489 GCF_001515605.1 Sinocyclocheilus anshuiensis | reverse complement strand
TCTCTCTCTCTCTCTCTCTCTCTCTCTCTCCCACTCATGCATGCTCTCTCTTGCTCTCTTTTTCTCTCTCTCTCACACTCCTCTCTCTGTCTTTTTCCCGCTCTCTTTATGGTTCTGGTATTTTGTAGATCTGTTTAGTTGTCTGCAGTTTGCAAGTGAACCGCTGCGAGTTGGACCCAGTTGCTTCTGTTTCTCAGATAAACACTGTCCCATTGATGAATGATTTTACTCTGTCCTCCACATTCCAAGCTGGGACCCCCCTCTCCTGGAGTTGATGTGATTTGTGTGGTCTGACCCCCTACACTTAGTCAGTGAGACTTCTCTGTTGACTGAACTGTGTGAGCAAGTGCCGACACTGTTTGACCGGTGTGCTTGGTCCACAGGGAATCATAGGAGGGGTACTGGACAAGCTCAGTGTGTGTGCTGCCAAAGGCTATTGCTCTTTTCAGATGGATTAAGCCTCCTCTGGATGCGGTAGAGGGAGTCTCT
>NW_015603624.1:0-491 GCF_001515605.1 Sinocyclocheilus anshuiensis | reverse complement strand
TTTCACCTCCACACACTCGTCTGTCTCTCTATTACTCCACCAGCGCTTCTGCACTGTGGCTCCTCACTTCTCCTGTCATCATATATGCTGCATTTTATTTCAACACTTCTACAGTGCAGACGAGATGAGGCAAGATAGTCTTGATGCAAGGCCAGATGCAAAGAGAAGAAAACAGAAGTTACAAAAGTTAAGATACCAGAAGAGTAGAAGAGATGTGAAGATACAATAAAAAGAGATATGAGAAAATATGAGATAAGCAGATATGAAAAGATGATACAAGAAGAGATGAGAAGATATGGGAAGAAAGAGTACAAGAAGAGAAGATAGAAGATACGAGAAGAAAAGAAGCAATAATATATGATAATAGACAAGAAGAGAGGAAAAGAGGAGAAAAAATCATGAGTTGAGAAGAGACAAGAAGATACAAGATTTGATAAGATACGAGAAGATATAAGAAAAGGAGCTATGAGAAGATATGAGACGAGTAAATA
>NW_015603623.1:0-491 GCF_001515605.1 Sinocyclocheilus anshuiensis | reverse complement strand
TAAAATACAAAATAATACAATTAAATAAAATAATAGCTTTTTACCTTCTCCAGCCTTTGACCAATGCTATTACCTTTAGAGATACAGTAGCAGTGGACTTCATGAACCTTCCAGATGTACATAACCCAAACTTGACAACCCCATACTGTCCTAACAAAGGCGTTATGGTGACAATTTAGAGTGTAGGCATTTGTGGAAGTTTGACAGCATTTGGCAAGCGTTAATTTCTCTGTTCGCTTGCACTGACCTCTTGCGAGGAATGGTGTCAGCCTGTTAAACACATCTGTGGTTGAAACACGGAGGGAGAAACATGCAGCAGCCACACCATCAATACTGGGTCAAACGTCAGACACAATAATTATAATCATCCAGCGGCCTCACCGAGTCGTGAGCATGTATGGCTGTCATTGTCATAGTACCTCTCCTCTCAACTCTGTTTTGAGGAAGGGGGTCAAATCCCAGTGTAAATGTGATCTGATGTTCAAAGTATA
>NW_015603622.1:0-491 GCF_001515605.1 Sinocyclocheilus anshuiensis | reverse complement strand
ATGAACAGAAAGTTCAAAAGAACAGCATTTATTTGAAATGGAATTTATTTGCAACATTATACTTGTCTTTACTGTCACTTTTGATTAATTTAATGCTTCCTTTCTCTATAAAAGTATTAAACTTCAAACAGAAGTGTATATGTGAAGGTCGTTTTCCATACTAAAGTGTGCAGGTGTTCAATTTCTATTGCAGTTTGTAACTGATATGAACACAATCCAGTCTAACTAGTTTAAGTGAATCATTATTGGTGACTATTATAGTATAGAAACTGACACTTTACTTAAAGCTTTTATACATAATGCATAATAAAAGTAGTTTTAATGCATTAATTACGTATATCTTATAATGCATTGTATAATCTCATGAATAATTGCAACCACAGTTATAATATATTATAATACTCATTGTACCACCTTTAGGAAGTATAATGCATTAAAACATGACTAACAAACCTTCAAATATTATAATGCATTTTAACTTTGGTTATAAT
>NW_015603621.1:0-491 GCF_001515605.1 Sinocyclocheilus anshuiensis | reverse complement strand
GAACATCCCCATGGCGACGGTCTTCTGTCTCTGCTCATCAGAATTAGAGAGATTTGCCCCCTGGGGTGGGGGGCGAACAGGTGGCGGGCAGTTGAACTCCACACAGCAAACACTCTCACAGGGGAGCGACTACTACTGCGACAACACGCGCATACCGCCGCATGCACACAAATACTCCAGCGGTTAATCTCTTAATCTGCGCGGATTAGAACGCATACGCCCACGGCAGAAACACGCAAACACGCAGACGCACACATGATGGGAAAAGACCATGGCTTTACTGAGTTAAACAAACTTGCTCCTGTTCTAATGCTGTCAAAGCAACATGCGCGTATGAATCACACGAAACGCATTTCACTGCAAATTCAAATGAAAGAAAATGCATTTTCTTTAATGAAAATTAAATCTATTTTTGGAGATTTTTGTTTTGCAATCAGACATTCTTTCAGTGGCGGCTCCTGACAATTCTCTCAGGGGGGGCAAATGTTTGC
>NW_015603620.1:0-491 GCF_001515605.1 Sinocyclocheilus anshuiensis | reverse complement strand
TATTGTTGGCTATTGCTACAAATATACCTGTGTGACTTATGACTGCTTTTGTGGTCCAGGGTCACATTTAATACAATATAATATAATGACCATCAAACTTTTGCATAGTACTGTACTTCTCTACTAGATATGTCCAAACTACTCAGACTGTCCGCAATAAACAAACAATACATAGAAGACTGGATGTGATAAACTTATCATTGATAAATTGGCTTTGTTTAAAAAAAACAAAAGGCCACAAAACAAGGTCCAAAACTTTAGGAGAAAGTAGCTGCATTCAAATTCCCATGGACTGCATTTGATGAACAACTTCTCTATCGAGGGACATTATGCAAGAAACCAGATCTCCAGAATCAATACGGAGCAGCTCTAGTGTATTTATACATGACCACCAACCAAACCAGCATGATTAGCTCTGCTCTCCTACCTGCACTCGGCTGCTGGGGTCCTTTTTAATCCATTTGATGACCGTCTCATAGACCAGCTCCTCT
>NW_015603619.1:0-491 GCF_001515605.1 Sinocyclocheilus anshuiensis | reverse complement strand
GCTAGAAAACAAGTTGTTGATTGCTGCTGAATTGTCAGCTTTTTTATGTCACGTAACTTCCTAGGCCTGTGAGGACTGGCAGTGGAGCTCCATTCTATTAATATCTGCTTCTTGCACCTGTGTGGACAACTGGCAAGATGGAGAGAAATTGGAATATGGTAAGAAATGCTAAGAAGCAGCCCTTCAGATGTGTTGGTGACAGTGGATCTTCATGTTATTTCAGCTTGGTGTTCATCTGGTGCAGGGTTTTCAGAGTTGGCAACAATAAACCTCTCACCATTGGTGGAGGTATTTTTCCCCCCTCTTTCCTCTCCTCGCTTCCTCCAGCCAGTAGACATCAGATTTAGAGTTGTCTGGAGCAGCTAAACAAAACCGATCTGCCGCTCCCAAGTCTGCAGGGATGCTCTTTTTAACCAAGTTATTTTCTCCGATGATTCACAAAGAAGCTGGCCCCCTCAGCTGAAACGATTTGCAGTCCACAATACGTCAGC
>NW_015603618.1:0-491 GCF_001515605.1 Sinocyclocheilus anshuiensis | reverse complement strand
CCACGGTGGGCTGCTGCCGCTAACCTTGTAGGCGACCCGAGCTGGGCACCTCTTCCCCAGGCCTAGCGGAGGACACATGTGCCTGAGCATCTCATGCATATCACTGTAACTGATCCTGCCGCTGTAAGGGGGATTGGGGTGGGAGGGGAGGGGTGAGACCCCCAGAAATTAAACGAGGAGAACGGGGTAAAAAATAGGAGGAGGACGACGGACGAATAAAATAACGGACAAGAGGAGAAACAATGGAGGGGGGAGGGGGGTGGACATCATGGCACAAACCAGAGTATGGTGGGATTTAAACCAAAAAAGAAGGAAGGAGGAGGAAATAAGAACGGCAAGAAGGAAAAACAAAGACACATAGGTTATTGTTTTGGTCTGGGCGAGGGGCGGGGTTTTGAGAGCGTGAGAGCTCTTGATTGGCTGGAGGTTAAACAGGAGGAGGGGAAGCTGGTTTTTAGTCCTAGTAAAAACACTGTTCTATGCGATCGTGG
>NW_015603617.1:0-491 GCF_001515605.1 Sinocyclocheilus anshuiensis | reverse complement strand
AGTAGCTGTTATATGATTTCTATAGAAACAAACATTTCAGTGTCTTGATGAAGCACTGTTCAATATTTTCCCCTGCATATTTGCGAAGTTGTTTAATTACGAAGTGACTGACTCACGCACATTATTAGGCTTGCTACTTCAGTGTATTCACACAGGGCATCGCTAATAAGCCATCTTCTCACACTGGGTTTCCACCTTGAGTCTGTTTCATATTTAGCACCCTATTCAGGTAAGGCTGTTGGTCATTAGCAAACACAACTGCAAATTGTTGTCAAGGAAAGCAAGATGCTTACATAAATCACAAACCAATTAGCAAACATGACTAGCTCTTTGGTAAGCTAACTGCTAATCATGGGAATTCACAGTAGAGAAGTCTGTTGGAAGTGTATGTGTTTAATTTTAAAACGAAGAAACCACCTGGATCTAGATTGCTTCGCCAATTGGATGTCTCTGAGCTGCTATTGAAGCATTAGAGAGCAGCGCTTAGATTG
>NW_015603616.1:0-491 GCF_001515605.1 Sinocyclocheilus anshuiensis | reverse complement strand
CGGGCGAGTACTGGAAAAAGTGGTATCGGTGCATCCCTACCATTTGTTTACCATTTGTAAAATCCTGTTGCATCTTTAGCATCAGTGATGGTTTGCAGTCTTTTGAGTCTCTTTAGTGGCAATGCTGTATCTCAACATCATAAAGCCCCGAAAAGGAAGAAAAAAGCTCCACATTCTGACCATACCAGGAAACCAAGGAAATTACAGTCTCAAGACTATCACAAGAATACACACAGTCACTGCATGGCAACACACAATACTGAGAATCAAGGGGATGTAAAAATGTAAACATAATCAAATATTTTGTTTTGTGAAACGTAAAAACATGATAGGCTGTCAAACAACTTTATATGAAATAAAATACAATTTTTATGATTAATTGTTTTTATAATTTACCCTTCTGAGATCGCAATGAAATTTTGGTATGCAAAATCCAATTTAAACTAGAAAATAAAAAACATCTTAGGGTTTTGAATAAATTAATAATTAAT
>NW_015603615.1:0-491 GCF_001515605.1 Sinocyclocheilus anshuiensis | reverse complement strand
CTTTGCTAAAGTGGTTGTTTTGAACAAGTATTAACTTAGACATTAATAAAAAACATTATTTTAGCTGAAGTGTTTGTAATACTGTACCCCTGCGTGCCTTTGGCCCTGTTGTACCCTATTTGTTTTTGTTTTTTCATATGGTGATTGTGAAACACTTCACTTACATGATTTTAGGTTTAAATTGTTATTTTTCATGTTAGTCAGGTCAGTTTTGATCAAGAAAATGCACTGTGGCTTTAATTGAGCGTAAGTGGCAGCAATCGACTGCTCAGCGCTCACACACGTTCCTCTGGGAAGCACCACCCCAAATAACAAACCATCTCCACAACTATGCCGCTTAAACGAGCGTTTGTGCTGGTTTGCTGTTAGAGAGATATTTATTTTTGTCATTTATTTTGTCAATCGCTCCAAACCGGTGCCCAGTGCCACACTAAGTAAAAGTAGAGATATCTCACCAGAAAAAGAGAAGTTGAAGTCAGGGGCGCCTGCAG
>NW_015603614.1:0-491 GCF_001515605.1 Sinocyclocheilus anshuiensis | reverse complement strand
GCAGACGTGTCAGGAACGCTCAAGATAGCCATCTCCTGCCCAGCAGCTGAAACCAGAGTTCAGGGATCAGGGCAACTTCTGCTGAAATGAGTTTAGCAGGCACAAATCAATTCTTAAGAAAAATAAAACCACTAATAATAATAACAACAACAACAGTGGTTTTATTTCATTATTAATTGTTTATATTTTTATTCTATTATTTTTAATATTACTATTAAACAATGATTAAATTAAAATATAATTTAATAATAATAATAACGTATTATTATTCAGTAATACTGTAATTTAAATAATTTCTCTAATAGCAATAATTATAATTCCTATTGTTGCTATATTTTATATTCATATTTAATATATTTACTATCTTATATTTGATATAGTTATTATTATTATTATTATAAATAATGATGCAAATGAAAAACAATTTAAATGTAAATTTAAAATTTTATATTTTATTAATAATAATGCAAGAAAAAATACAAATAAACCAT
>NW_015603613.1:0-491 GCF_001515605.1 Sinocyclocheilus anshuiensis | reverse complement strand
TGTAGACAAGAATGTCTTCTAAGTGATTGAGGTGTTTTGTTGTTGCATGTAATAATGAACATAGCAGTCGTCATTTACTCCTGACATCGGAGCCGCTGAAGACGCAGTGGATCACGTTTGTTTTTGAAGGGAATGCATCCCCCGATCTGCCTAAATGCGTTTCTGTTCGCGTGAATCATTCGTGATCCAGCTTCACCTACAGAAGAAATTAGTATTAGGTTTTTTTGTGTGTTAGTAAGTTCCGTGGCTAAATGTGGCTACAGTTAACAGTCTCAGAGAACGGCTCGTCACCCCACAGAAGAGAGAGGCGGGATGAGCAGAGCTCATTAGCATTTAAAGGAGCATGCACCGAAATGGGTCGCTGTGAACAGAGCTGTTTTTGGCAAGGTAAAAGGGTGTTGTTTTACACTACCATTGAAAAATTTTAATCAAAGTATGTTATAGACTTAATTAAGACCCTAAAGAATCATATCAACTTGTGGAAAATGAGC
>NW_015603612.1:0-491 GCF_001515605.1 Sinocyclocheilus anshuiensis | reverse complement strand
CATTCAGCAGTTTTTAGCCAAAGTGATTTACAAATGAAGACAAATACAAACAACAGTGATTCAACAAAAAGGAAATCAGGCATTTTAAGTGCTGCAGCACGAGGTTACAGATAGTAATACAGCTACATATACAGAACTACAGTACTGTACAAAAGACACATTAGATGCTTCACTTTTGTCTTCTGCATTGTACAGAATGTTTTTTTTTCTTATCTCATATTATTTAATAAAATAATAGGTCAAATTTACTCTGACAAATGACACAAAACACAAAGTCTAAAGTAGCCATGGAACTGAAAGTGTGCATGAGTGGATGCACACAGATCAGATGTTCATCTGTTCCTGCATTAAATAGAAAAACTGGATCCACTGGATAAACTTGCTTTAAAGGTGACATATTATGCACCTTTTTACAATATATAATATAAGTCTCTGGTGTCCCCAGGATGTGTCTGTGAAATTTCAGCTCAAAATACTCCACAGATCATTTA
>NW_015603611.1:0-491 GCF_001515605.1 Sinocyclocheilus anshuiensis | reverse complement strand
AATATATATATTTTTTTTTACATTATTTCTATAATATGTGTAGGAATATTTATTAGCCAGAATGATATAATATAATATACATATTTATAGTATATCCTTATATTGATTCTATAATATATATATAATTATTAAGATTAAATTCTGACTTATAAATATTTAATTTCCATCTTTTTTATTTCTATAATATACAGTACATATTTACTATATGTCCATAGTTATACAAGTAAATCATCAAAAAGTTAATGAAAGTTTATTTATATGTCTCCAGGTCATGCAGAAATATTTTAACGGAATATGTTACCCTGGAGATTGTGACAGGATTACAGTCTGTCTATTAAACTGTCAAAAGACACAGACCTCTTCATCTGTCCAACTCCACATCTGGCCATTTCTCTCTCTCTCTCATTCCATCTCTACCTTTCTCTCTCTTTAATCTCTTTATATAAATCTGTGTAGCATATCACAGCACTCATTCGTCTTTCTTTCCTCAT
>NW_015603610.1:0-491 GCF_001515605.1 Sinocyclocheilus anshuiensis | reverse complement strand
AATCTCTTTCCGGGAAACTGCCCCAGAGTGTATTGTGTACCGTAACAGACTGTGACAGTTGCAGGGAAAGGCTATGGCCTGTGGCCCGATGTAGCCTAGTTCTTTGACGTAGTTCTTTCTTCACACTCTTCATGATTCCTTATTTTTTAAAAGCTGTGTGAGCCCCATTAAATCATTTTAGTCATCATTTAGATCATTTTCAGAGCAGTCAAGTTCAAATCAAGGCAACTCAAACATCTCTGAAGGATAATTAGACTGTGTCTAAGTTAAAGTTAACATAAAACATTACATAAAAGCCACTAGTTTCAGTTCAGTTTTAGAAAGAACAAATGGTGGAAAACTAAATCCTGAAACTAAACCTGAGAGATGACCCATAAACATACTTATTCAATAGTGTAGTAAAGATATGGCACCACCACCAACTTAACACAGCTCATAAACATTAACAATATTAAAGGGATAGTTCACCCAAAAAATGAAAATTCTGTCAT
>NW_015603609.1:0-491 GCF_001515605.1 Sinocyclocheilus anshuiensis | reverse complement strand
AAAAATAAAAAAAAACAAACAAACAAAAAACCCATTTATATTTAAGGCAAGACACTGCAGGCAAAAACATTGTTTTTCATGCACCTGTCAATTTTGAAATTATTGGCTTTTCATGAAGTATTTTTTCAGAATAGTTGAAAGAAAACATCCAAAAATCACCTTTAAATGTTTCTTTTATAACACTTTATTTATTTGTGTCCGTAGATTTCAATTACAGTACATATCTTTAAAGTCTGTTTTCTCAAAATGAGATTTTTCTCCTGCACTGAGCCAAAAATCTCCACTTCAGTAATACATACATACCCTAAACTTTAGACAGCAAACAGTTTTCTTACTATATATATTCTGAAGGTTTTTACAGAGGAGTTCGCCTGGTTGTATACAACATTTAATTTTTTTTTAAATGGCATTTTATGGTGTTTATGAAGTGATCAAAAGAGATATCCATGTTCCTGTGGCTCAGTGGTAGAGCACTGCGTTAGCAGCGCAAA
>NW_015603608.1:0-491 GCF_001515605.1 Sinocyclocheilus anshuiensis | reverse complement strand
TGTGTGTGTGCATGCGTGCGTGTGTGTGTGTGTGTCTGTGTGAGTGTGTGTGAGTGTGTGCGTGTGTGTGCATGTGTGTGTGTGCTTTGCGCGTGTGTGTGTGTGTAAAAGATTTACAGTTTTGTTGAGGATTTACAGTATTTACAATAAACTGTAGTAACAAACCGCACTGCAGCACATTAAATATCTTTAATTCAATATAATGTTTGTATATGTTTATTTATATTAGTAACATGTATAGAAGTAGCTTACTAATATCTAACACCTTAAATAACATCATAATGTGACCATCGCTGACAGAGGCTTTGTAAAGCTTTTTTTTTTTCTAAATTCAGTGACTGGAGTCAAGCCACAACTCTAGTACTATTTGTTATGTATACACCTAAAAAGACCCTTAAATTACAACGTGTGTGGAAAACTATTAAGCGTGAAATATTATATTTTTGTTTTGATGGTATCTACAGGACTTGGACTTACACTGTATTATTAAT
>NW_015603607.1:0-491 GCF_001515605.1 Sinocyclocheilus anshuiensis | reverse complement strand
TTTTTTTTTTAACTGTACAATTGCATCTAGGCCATATGTTTAGTTTCCTAGACAAATTATTTAAAAAGTTCACTGATTAATCTTAGTTTTACGAATATCTTTTGTAGGAATTCTTTTTGCAACTTTATAACTAGCTGCTTAAACACACAATAAGCTTTTTATTTCCCTTCCAAATATGTCTATATCCATCTGTCATGTGAAGTCAATATGGTTTTCGTACGGTGAGCTATAAGACTCCACAGTTTGCTGAAGGTGGCCTCTTCCTGGATCAGAGATGTGTATCTGCTGAGCTCTACAGTCTCCTCAACATGTGCACGACAGAGAAGCTGGGCTCCGGAAAGACTCTTCAGCTGCTAAACAGGCTGTTTGAGACAAAGACATTTATTTATCACAGTTTTGTAAGTTCACCCTCACCCTGACGCGTGAGTCTAACACATTGATCATAATTGTTCAGAATGAATTATGACTATTATTCAACCTTGTTTTATGAT
>NW_015603606.1:0-491 GCF_001515605.1 Sinocyclocheilus anshuiensis | reverse complement strand
CTTTTCCATGACATTCTAATTTATTGAGATGCACCTGTATTACAAATCAAAATGTTTGTTTCCTACTGTATATTCCCACTGTATATTATCTAGTCATTCATTTCCTGCATCAGTTGTAATAAGTGACACAAATGTAACTTGAGTAATAAATGTATAAAAAATTACAATTAGATATAGAAAAAAAAACTACTAATCCAGTTTGTCAAATCATCCAATCATTTGAAAAGAAAACAGTTTTGCTACTTAAACAGCTTGCTTTTTAATGGAGAGTGATTTTCTGTTTGTCTTAATTAGAGATTTGTTCATTCTTAAATCCGATTACTGTCGATTTGTTTTGAACAGCAGCTGTCTTGTTCAAAAATATCAGTCTACAATTAAACTTTTTTTGTTCATACTTCTCTTTTAATGCACTTTTAGTACGTTGCACAGCTGCTCAACTGCTGAACAGACTACTTGTTCTCTTTGCTCTGCACTCATTGCCAGTCAAGTGT
>NW_015603605.1:0-491 GCF_001515605.1 Sinocyclocheilus anshuiensis | reverse complement strand
TTAGTATACATTTCACAAGTGTTTAAATGGTTGTCCATCACATCAGATGGTTTGCCGGTCACTGTGAATACTCATAGCACGGTGATTCAATGTGTATAGATGCCAACAGGACTCTGAAAAAGAAAATGTGGGCCTCATTTTTTCCCCAATTTATTTTAGACTCTGGATCCTGGGATATCTGGCTACACTAAGCCAATACTGACACATGATCTTATACATCCGCAGTGAGTTTTCTGCATGACAGAACTTTGATGAACTTATATATAATAAGCCTACATATAATATGTTTGCAGCCTCTTGCAGGATTCAAAATGCCCTTTTAATGAGGCAAAATTGTGTTAAATTTGAGTTTCATAATTTAGTGGAGATCATTACCTTGGGGCCTGGTCTGCCGGGTATTCCCATGTGCCCCTATGAAGACATGGCATGTTTTAGCATTTTGGAGGGTATGAACTTTTATTTCAAAAGCTTTGGAATATTTGGAATATAGC
>NW_015603604.1:0-489 GCF_001515605.1 Sinocyclocheilus anshuiensis | reverse complement strand
CAATAACCGTGGTGTGAAAAATCTAATATCGTGACAGCCCTACTTAATTGATATCGTCTATTTCATAATTTATACCAAACTTACAATAGTAGATCAAAAAACTATTTAGCTAATATCAATATAGACAATATAAGCAGTAGTCTAGGGCATTAACATGTTATATATATATATATATATATATATATATACACACTGCTGCTCAAAATTTGGGGTCAGGGGTAAGATTTTATTTTGTTAGAAAGGAATTTCATTCATTCATTCATTCAATCATTAATTAGTTAGTTAGTACTTTCATTCAGCAAGGATGCATTCAACTGATCAAAAGTCACAGTATTGTCACAAAAAAAGTATTGAAATGTATTTAAAATAAATGCTGTTCTCAGGTTAATTTTTTAGTATCCCAGAAAAAAAACATTGATAATAATTAGAAATTTAGATTTTTTTTTGAGCACCAAATCTACATATTAGAATGATTTCTGAAGGATCATG
>NW_015603603.1:0-491 GCF_001515605.1 Sinocyclocheilus anshuiensis | reverse complement strand
GCCTATTAGAATGATTTCTGAAGGATCGTGTGACACTGAAGACTGATTGATTTATTTATTTTGATCAAATAAATGCAGCCTTGGTGAGCATAATAGACTTTGCTTGAACAACAACAGCAAAATCTGTATTATTCCGACTTCTGACTGGACAAGCGTGTACTTTCGTGTCAGTGACGATAGTGTTTATCTTCACTGTGTGTAAACGTAATGCTTTGACTGAAGTCTCCAGACATCCTGAGATGCTCAGAAATGGGTTGCGTTTGAAACACAGCCAGTGTGCTGATGACTTTTGACTGCACTAACGATCCCCCAGATCTCTGGCCCATATTAGCGTGAGCGCGTCTGACATGACTACTCCGGTAGGACGTCTCCTGTGGCCTGTCAGGTTAGAGGTATTTGACTAATGATGTGGTGCTTGGCAGAGCAGTAATTAGGGCTTTGGTGCCCAGCTGGTGCCACTACCACAGATGTTAATGGAGAAGATCTGGGGG
>NW_015603602.1:0-491 GCF_001515605.1 Sinocyclocheilus anshuiensis | reverse complement strand
TGGCCCTGAACCCAAACCATCTCAAACTATAAATCAGCCTGAGCTTTCTTAAATTATTAAGCTGGCAAAGGACTTCCCTTCAGAAGCTCATTTACAGAAGCCACTAATTCATAAATGTTAAGTAAAGGGAATTTGAAAAGCTACAAAAAAAAGAGAGGTGCAGTTCTGAATGACAGGAACCTGGCTTAGGTGTGTTACAAGCAGATATATAATAAAGAAATAAATTTATGTTCTAAGTACTTTGCATACATCAATATTGTAAGTAAAATGGAAATAAATGAATCAATAAATAAATAACGAGTAAAACAGATCAAATTACCCAAATTTCCTTTTCCTTCCATTACTGAATTATGTCTTGTTTAGTCTTGATCATGACTTAATTTTCTTGAGATCTCAACAAAGCAAACATTTTACTGATATCTTAATTTTAAAGTATTATTATTATTATTTTATTTATTTTTTGTTATTTTTTTGTCTAAAATAAAAAAAAA
>NW_015603601.1:0-491 GCF_001515605.1 Sinocyclocheilus anshuiensis | reverse complement strand
TTTTACTTTCTGACCCCTGGACTTTACACCTCTGGTTTTTGGAAACATAATGACTATGTTATTTTAATCTACATTATTGTTGGTAAACCCTCAAAAAGAATAAACTCCTCATCCAATTTGTATGAAATTTGGCGTGTTTTGTCTAGAGACACTTCTGACAACAACTTGTCGAGGCAGAAATGTTCATAATTTCATCATTTGCATGCCCTGCCTACTGTGAGTACAATATCCAAATTTATCTTAGGATACACGTTGCGATATATGCAATATATTGTCCTATTTGACCTGATTGTGTCAATAAGGATGTCTTTCAAATCGCACAGATCCTTGTAGAAGTATTTTTGTTTGAATGATGCAGATGATGCAGAAGTTTTTCCATTGTTACTTGGAATTAATGATTATTTCAAACCTTTAAGGCCCATTTCCGTCATTCAGGCTTATAAATAACACTGGCGTTGGCTGGTACTCTATGTTTAGTGTGAGTGACTAGT
>NW_015603600.1:0-491 GCF_001515605.1 Sinocyclocheilus anshuiensis | reverse complement strand
TACACAAACATTATATTATATTCATTATATTATATTATATTATATTATATTATATATTTAAAAATTTTATTTCCTTTTTTAAAATATTTTATATTATACATTTTATTTTATTTTTAATTTGCTATCCACAAGGAACAACTCAGATATTAGAGATCTTCTTATGATTTGACACTGAAACTCATTTTTCTTGCCACTTACTTCAGTGGAGCAGATCTTTGATGTGTCCAGAGTCTTGCTGGTGCTGAGAAGGGCTAGTTTCCACTGTGTAAGCAACTGCAGCAGTAGTTTAAGTGAGGAGTCCAGCAGGGTTTGGTGTGTGTCCTGAATCTCTCGAAGCAGGAATCTGCAATATCCCAGGAGCACTTCCTCCCGCCAATCTGAGAAATCCACCAGCAGACTCTGCAGGGAATTCTGGGCTATCAGACGCAGTTCATCATCCATATGGATGGTTAACCTGGCAGTTAAAAGACAGAAAAACATGAATACAGTGG
>NW_015603599.1:0-491 GCF_001515605.1 Sinocyclocheilus anshuiensis | reverse complement strand
TTGAAATCAGATTCATGAAGAGGTGAAGTGTTGGACTACTTGAGACTATGTTTGACCTGTCAGTGCAAATCTGAGCTGTCCTTACAGAGATTTTGTGTTCTAGCACTTCTTGAAGTTTCTTGAATCCCTCAATGGTTTGCTTTCATGCAGCAGATTGAATTGCTATTTGTTTCTTTCGTTGTTTATTTCAACCGTTTTTCCACACGGTTCCTTATGTACGGACTTAAAGCCGATTTAAATATGACCTGTGTGAAGTTTACTCTTCGATATCTTCTCCTGCCGCTCTTCATCTCTCTCTAGCATCTCTTTGCACCCCGTGGTGATCTTCTTTTTATTTCTTGATGCCTGCTGCCATGCAGACCTTGCATTTCTCCCTCGCTTCTCGTGTCTTGTTTTGTCTCCTTCTCGCCTTCGCTCTCTCTCTCTCCCTCACCTTTTTTCTCGCACTGTTGGTGAAGCTACTTTGAAAGCCAAGCTACAAGCTACTCATG
>NW_015603598.1:0-483 GCF_001515605.1 Sinocyclocheilus anshuiensis | reverse complement strand
TGTGAGTGTGTGTGTGTGTGTGTGTGTGTGTGTGCACACCTGGTGGGAGGTGAGACACAGCATAGGACTGTCTGCAATAAGCCAGTGTCTGTCATTTCTGCTGTATAACCTCCATTCTAGCTGTGAGAAATACTAAAATACATATTTAATGCATTACTGAACTCATGCACACATATGACAAACATTCATTAATGAGACTGAACTATGCAAGCATCTGTCATCTGAAGATCAACACTGTCATCTTATAATCGATCCTCCCAGATATCAAACTGTCAGTTTTAAGAGGTTTTCTGCATTAAGTCTAATTTTCATATTAACCGATACGTCACTAATGTCACAGAAGAAAGAAAGTCATGCAGGTTTGGAGCGACATGAACAATGATAATTTTCATGTTTGGACACATATATAGTGATCGAGCTCATTTTAAGGTCTGACTGACGTTTGTGCAGCAGTGAATCTCAACGAAAGCTCATGGGAAACCG
>NW_015603597.1:0-491 GCF_001515605.1 Sinocyclocheilus anshuiensis | reverse complement strand
CACATCATATGACCCCTTTAAATTATGAAAAAAAGTGAAGTTGAAATTATGATAAAAAATGTCATAATTATTACACAATTGTAAAAAAAAAAAAACAGAAATTATGACCATCATAAAATTTGGACTTTGTCATAGTTATTACTTTTTACCTGACTATTTAAGTGAAAACTTTGACTTTATCTCATAATTATGACTTAGTATCTTATCATTTAAAATGATGCCATAATTATGAAATACCAAAAAAGCAAGACTTTTTTCAAGCATTGAATGGGCTTCCATACATATATCTTGAGCAAATAGCCATTCATTTAAATAAACCTGATTAATATCAATACTGTAATTGTTACAATGTATATTTAATTTTAATGATACAATAAATAAATAAATAAATAAAAAAAAGTCAAAAGGGCCCACCATTATATTCCCTCCTTCAGTGTAAGCCTGAGTGTCATGACTTCGGTCTGATCGGCAGGTTGTTGGTCTTGTCTTGT
>NW_015603596.1:0-491 GCF_001515605.1 Sinocyclocheilus anshuiensis | reverse complement strand
GCAATCTGATCGAGGTTTATGCCCCACACATAACCTCAAATAGGCTTTACTCAAATCAGCACATGCCAGTTGAGGCAAACTTTCGCATACTCATATTTCTTTTTCTTTTTTCCCCCTTTCTGGGATAGAGGAAGTCAAACATTCCTGTGTAATCCCAACAATCCTTCTGGTTTTTTTTTTTATCTCCCAGAGTTTGTTTTGTACAACTTTCCCTTTCAGGTCATTTATTACTGTTATTATTATTGATGTTTTTTTAATGTAAAAAACGTACTTCTATATCTAGGTAAATATCCCCGCACACACCTCACTCCATCTCCCTTTGTTTAATCAAGAATCTTTCCATCCTAGTTGTCTTCTTCATGAAATGGAGTGGTTCTCTTGAGAGGGTATTTATTGTATATGTCAAAGTTAAAATAGAGTGTGAGAGATACTGACCTTCTCACACGCACAGTGTGTAAAGCTTTGTCACCACTGACCTCTCGCATGTTATG
>NW_015603595.1:0-491 GCF_001515605.1 Sinocyclocheilus anshuiensis | reverse complement strand
CAATGTTACATCTTGCCCAGGATTTATGCATATAACTAATGCTGAGTTTCAACTAGATTTTCTTTAAAAATACGGTAAACAATCTTTCATTTTCCACTGAGCAGTTTAACTGTCTGTTTTTCATTTCCCCGCACTTTCTACAGAATAAGTTGCTCTCTGAAACTTCAATATGACAGGTAGTGTATATGATACAGTGGACAACATTTCTGTAAACAATCTTTGCTGGTGACAGGAAATTAAATATAACATATAACATTGATAAAAATGAAAACAGTAAGCTTATGTTTTTAATGAAATAAATGTTTTTATTCAACAAGATGCTTTAAATTTATGCATGAAAAGACTGTTACACTGTTACAAAAAATATATATATTTCAAACAAATGCCTTCTGAAAAAATGTATCACAGTATTGATAATAATAATAAATGTGGGAATAAAAAAAAAGAGGATCATGTGACGCTGAAGACTGGAGTAATGGCTGCTGAAAATT
>NW_015603594.1:0-491 GCF_001515605.1 Sinocyclocheilus anshuiensis | reverse complement strand
GGGGACACGTCCCCCGCGTCCCCCGCGTAATCTACGCCCCTGCCTAGACATCATTTCGAGGCATTAAATGCTTGCGCAGTTCTGTTATAAACTGATTCGGAACGCGCATATGAAGCCCAAAAATTATGTGTGACGCCGAAAAAATTCTGCTCGCACCAATAATACATATAAATGTTATCTAGGTAGGCAGCTCACTAAGTTTTGAGACACAGCAGATTTCTTAAACGCGCGCAGGCGGTGGTTGCGAGACGCGCGATAGATGGGGGAGATTCAGGACGCGACTTTTTTTTTCCTGAGAAGGGAGGGTTCCGTTACTTGATAGCTTGCTCTTATATGTTTAGATACATAACATACATGATTCAAAACAATTATACACGGTTTAGCGATATAAGCTCATTTAAATTCAAACTAAATTAATTCAGGTTCAAAATAAAACTTCTGTTGGGGGTGTTGGGGTGATTTCGGGCTATCAGGGTGGAAAGAGGGGCATT
>NW_015603593.1:0-490 GCF_001515605.1 Sinocyclocheilus anshuiensis | reverse complement strand
GAGTTCTTAATATGATGAATGATGGGATACACAGAGCTGCAAATACCACTTTGATGCAAACTTAGAGATTTTAGTGTGTTAAAGGCACTGAGCTTTGGCATTTATGAGACCAGGAACAGTCTTCTGCACCTACAAGTGGCCACGACCGCAAGTGTGGTATTGGGACAAGCCAACCAAGCAGATGTGATGCAATAAGCAATAAATGACAAGCCCACAATGAAGTCTCATTGGTCCAAAATTATGAGATCGCCAGTAGCGTTTCTATTTGAGCTCGGCACAGTTATCGGCCTGAAATTCTCAGCACGGATAGCTAACAGAAATGGTGTAGTGACATCGCCACTCAGGATTGGTCCATTGTCTGTTGTCTGGCTACTAGTTTCTCTCTGTAGCTGGCCAAGCGCACTACTTGAGCGAAGTAAACAGAAATATTTGATCATCTTCCATGATGGAAGTCGTGGCCTAATGGTTAGAGAGTCGGACTCATAACCCA
>NW_015603592.1:0-491 GCF_001515605.1 Sinocyclocheilus anshuiensis | reverse complement strand
AATTTTTTACTCAGAGGTGGAAACTGGCTTCTGTATTGTAATACGTTTGAGCAGGAGGATTTAACTTAAAACTGAAAAGCAAATCCTTCAGTTTTAAACAGAAAATGTAAACACAACTGTAAATTTAACTGGCAGTTAAGTAGAGTGTCAAATTCTCATGCAAGTTCAACATGTATTCAACATAAATGTTTTGTTGTAGAATCTTAAAATGTACACTGTACACCGTCAAAAAAATTATACCATTAGGTACAGTATAATGATTCTGAATAATATAACTGGTTCATTACCCTAAAAGGGATGATGACTTTGTACTCCTAAAAGGTGTAAATTAGTACCTTAGAGCTTTAAATGTACTCCTAAGGTTCTACTATAAATCATTTAGGAATATATATAAGGTACAAAGATGTCCCTTTAAGGGTAGTGCCCCAGTGGCAAGCTGTTGTACCCCTTGAAGGCACAATATGTAAGATTTTTTTATTAAAATATCCAAA
>NW_015603591.1:0-491 GCF_001515605.1 Sinocyclocheilus anshuiensis | reverse complement strand
TTTTTTTTTTACATATTTCAGTTTTATTTTATTTCAAGTACCAATTTTTTTTGTTAACTATAATAACCCTGATCACTCTAGCCACTATTGCTCAGATTTATTACATTTAGAACAAATAGCACTCTTAAAAATAAGTAAGTAATGCTATTGAAGAGCCATTTTTGAGTCGCCAAATAACCTTTTAGTAAACAGTTGTTAAATGGATGTTAAAGGTTCTTCATGGAACCATCAATGACAAAAAAGAACCTTTATTTTTAAGAGCTGCCTACATAAGCAATGTATTTAATGCATCATAAGCATGAAGGATGCTCCAAAAAGGTACTGTAGTATAATTATGCTGCCTTTCTAAGAAATAAGGACACACTATAGGTAGCAGCTATTTATACTAAGAGTAGTGCTGGAGTATAAATAGTAACATCTAGTGCAAATAGATGCTGTTCAAATAAAGGGTAATTAGAAGTGATATAGGGTTCAGCAGAACGCCATCAACT
>NW_015603590.1:0-491 GCF_001515605.1 Sinocyclocheilus anshuiensis | reverse complement strand
GACACCGGCCCTCCAGGACCGAGTTTGGGCACCCCTGGTCTTGTCAGTCAGCTCTCCTTTACTCTTGACCCGTGATCACGATCAGTGAAATCTGACTCCTGCAGCTCCTGTTGGATGCAGGGTTGTCAAGTCAGGTTTTTTTTTGTTCTTCTTCACGGAATTGGGCTACTTTTAAACTGCTGCCTTGGGTTGATTTTTTTCCCCAATGGATTAAAGGTTTGAAATATTGCATAACGTAAATTTCACTGAAATGCTTGTTTTTAAATATTTTGCATTCTATACCTATTATAAAACTGTGCTGGATGTTAAGTTTTGTGAAGGCCACTAGTAGGAAGCCTTTGAGCTGTGTTTATGCTCAGTGTGCATAACAGTGACTGTAAAATTTTAGGTAGGGAAATGACATATATGAGTTTTGATATTTGGGATATGCAGGGTTGGGCAAAGACACATCAAAATGTATTTTAAAATAAAATACCAAATACCTTAATTTT
>NW_015603589.1:0-491 GCF_001515605.1 Sinocyclocheilus anshuiensis | reverse complement strand
AGTTGAAAAAGTGAAAAAGCATAATAGGACACCTTTAAATGTTTTTTACTTTCTTATGCGAACATTGAGGAAACATTTCATTTCATAATCATTTACGCAACATTGTTTTCAGAGCTTTCTGAAACAAGAAGTAAGATTTAGAAACCATTAGATGAAAATGTTCTGCTAACGATGTATAAATATGCTGTTGTGCGAACATGTTATTAACGACCAGATAACTTAGTATGAATGTCCTAGTAACGCTACTGGAAGAATGCTTGTTCATAACGCTGCCGCAGCGTTCCCTGTGAGCTGGGGAACTGATCTACTGTTCAAACCACAGGAAAGACGAGTTACTGATCACCAGCTGCACAATCTGATTCTCTCGGTGAGAACAGAAGAACAATCATAGACTGAGGGGGAAAGGAGCACAGATCGTTTTGAAACTAGTTTGTCAAGACAAACTCTGAAGTTGGCTTGAGAAAGCCAGACCAGAAAGTTTGAAAAAGTTT
>NW_015603588.1:0-491 GCF_001515605.1 Sinocyclocheilus anshuiensis | reverse complement strand
CACTTCTGAAGCCAGATTGGTTGCTGTCCAGGAGGTTGTTCTGTTGTACTGTTCATACATGTCTGTTTTTATAAGTTGTGGCTGGAATGCTGTATTGACCAATCAGCTTCCAGGACCACATCCATTTTTTATTCTGTATAAAGATATCATACTTGTGATTTTTTTTTCCTGTGGTGGATGTTTCCTCTCTGGAGGTCTATACATAGCCGAAGTCTTCACCAGTAGAATGAGCCCCAGATTAAGGTTCTTGCGAGCGTGTCTTTGGGCAGCAGGAAGTGACAGTGCGGCATGTTTTCACTGTCTTCCTGCTGTTTGCCGTTCAAGTGGAGTGACAAATTAGCAGTGCAAAGCCATTATAGGGCTCCGCTGTGGCTGTTTATCTTTCTGTGGGACTCTATCTTTGTCATTCACACACTTTTTCTCGGCTTCCTGTCTTATCTTTCCTCCCAGTTTGTCTCTTTCTCTTTTTTTTTTTTTTTTTTTTTACCAAC
>NW_015603587.1:0-490 GCF_001515605.1 Sinocyclocheilus anshuiensis | reverse complement strand
TGAAGAACCTTTTGAAGCACCTTTATTTTTAAGAGTGTACAGGAGGTGGAAAAACACTTTAATTTTCATAAACAGCTCAAGTTTTGTAATGAAGATATAAAATTAGCACTTCACTTCTAAAAATATTCCATGATGTGGACGTCGCCCTATTAGATTACACTCCATGCCTACGCACGATTTTTTCTCTCTTCTCTTCGCACACTACCTTCTCTTTGCCAACCGTGAAGACCATAAACCAAGCTCTGTCGCAAGCCTTATAGTCATATGACTATTTTCCATTGAATAAGTTCCTGTTAAAACCACACATATCAAAGTCTGTATAGGGAAATGCATGTTATTAAGAGAATACAATGTGAATATTGGGTGGTGGGGGGACAGCAGAGCCCGCCAGAGTCTCGGCAGGTATCTCCCTTCCTTTCCTCATCTATTTATAACCCGTGAGCTGCTCTGATCCAAAAATAAGACAGTGACCAATTTTAACCTGAACAAT
>NW_015603586.1:0-490 GCF_001515605.1 Sinocyclocheilus anshuiensis | reverse complement strand
GTGTATTGCTTTATTGTATTTAAATGTTCAGTTTCTTTTTGTTATTAATTGTTATTAGTTATTAAACCTGTTATACTTTATTATGACAACACTGTTTTGCAGCTAAATTTCAATATCGTGATAAAAGCATTAGCAATTAATTGCAACATGAAAATTTAATACGGTCACATGCCTAATTATGATATTATCATATTAAATTAAAATAAATTAAACTTATGATTGGTGCATTTCAATCATGTAATACCCTGTTGTGCTTTCCTGGGTTCTTCTAGACTGTGGGCCACTCATTGTCGGAAAATTCAACTAAAGAAAGGTTTGCGTCTTTAAGTTAGAGGCTAGCTCATACTTTTAGATATTTCATTATTGTGAAAGTAAAATGCAAGTATAAATGTTTATATATGTGAAATTTCTGCTTGCAGATGGCTCTTCCAATCATGTGTACAACTACCAGCCATGTGACCACCCGCGCCAGCCGTGTGACAGTTCTTGC
>NW_015603585.1:0-490 GCF_001515605.1 Sinocyclocheilus anshuiensis | reverse complement strand
CATTCCAGGAATTTTCTCCATATAATGGACTTCAGTGGTGGCCAACAGTTTGAAGGTCTAAACTGCAGCTTCAATGCAGCTCCAAAGGGGTCTACGCGATACCAGCCTAGGAATAAGGGTCTTATCTAACGAAACGTTTGCCCATTTTCCTAAAAAAAAGAAAAATGTATGTACCTTTTAACCACAAATGTTCATCTTGCAGTAGCTCTGCAATGCGCATGCGCGTCTTCACACATTGCGTAATCACGTTAGAAAAGCCATGCGTGGTTAGTTCTTCGTCTGGGTTTTCGGTTAAAAAAAGGTATCTTAGGGTGAAAAATTCCATCTCATTTTCTCCTCCAATTTCAAAATCGTACAACATAATTGTTTTACCTTTTTTGTAAAGGGCGTTTGACTTTCTTTGCATTTTTGCTTTGTAAACACTGGGTTGGTACTTCCGCCTACGTCACATGTGCATGTTTACATAATGAGTGAGGCCAAGCTAGTTCAA
>NW_015603584.1:0-491 GCF_001515605.1 Sinocyclocheilus anshuiensis | reverse complement strand
GTTCCCATACATGTGTATGTAAATATATTACTTTTTTTATTTTTTAAACACTTAAATGTTTATTCTAGATAAATACAAATACTTCATATTTTTGAATTAATATGATTAATTCACAATATTATTATTATTATATTATTTATATTACATTAATTTTTTATTTTATTTCCATTTATTAGTCTTTTTAAATGATTTTTGATTAATTTTACGAGCACAGTAAAACGTGTGCCAAGCTGAAAAACATTTTAAAATGTTTATTTTTCTATTCTTTCTACACTGTGTGTGTAATTTGTTGTTTTAAATTTTAAGCCTTTATCCTTTTATTTCAGTATGAGCAATGCTATTGGTCAGGTGGTGCTCTATTTCATAACTGTTCAGTCTTCCTGCAGTCATCCACACTGGCCTTGCATCTACTGAAAGATGTTTTTAGTGGGAGGTTACCCACAACAGACCAAACAACACTTTCTCTCTCTTGTGTTAAATTTTGTTTTTTT
>NW_015603583.1:0-491 GCF_001515605.1 Sinocyclocheilus anshuiensis | reverse complement strand
ATGTAGGGTTGCAAAGGGGCGGAAAATTTCGAGTAGCCTAAATGTCCAGAAACTTTGCAACAATTTCTGAAAGTTTCCAAAAATCCTGAAAAGTTTTCAAAATTTCTGGAATGTTTCTGAAATTTACCTTTGCAACCCTACTAACATGTTTTGCTGTTTACCTATCCATGTTGTTTGTATGAAACAGACACTGATATGATCAAAACGTGTCACTAGGCCTAATTAAATGTCACCGTTTCGGTCAATTATTCCAGCCCTCCAAAACTATTTCAGCCAAAACCGATTTTTATTTATTTACTTTTTTTTTTTTTTTTTTGACGTTTCCGCTGATTATTTTTGGTTGCTGAAATTTTAGTGCATATTTCATATTTCTTCATATTTCTAAACATGATCCATTCGTACTACAGCTTTCCAAAGGAAAGGAAATAACATCTTACACGATCTTTGGCTGATTTGCTTGCTTATTTAGAGATTTCGTTTTTTTTTTTTTT
>NW_015603582.1:0-490 GCF_001515605.1 Sinocyclocheilus anshuiensis | reverse complement strand
CGCGTTAAATATCGCATGCGATTAATCGTGCAGCCCTACTTAAAACTATAATTGACAAAACAAACAAACTAAAAAAAAAAGCCTGCTGTAATATACCTGATAACAAAAACTATTAAGAAACCCAATTATGTAAACAAAATACCAACAAATATGAAGTGCCACCCAGGGGAATCTGGGAATTTCAGTTTACAGTTTTTCCACTGTAAATTATAAGATGACTTCGAAATTGGTACAAAATTGGTAAACTTACAAGAGATGTAAGGATGAATCTATTATAGGGAACTTACCTTTAACCAATTAATAGGGTTTTATCGGAGCATTTTACAGTTAAAATTACAATCAGAATGTTATAATAACTTAACAAAAAGAGGCATAAATACTGATCTATGAAGACAATTGCGCATTCCAACCACTGCACAATAACTCCACAAATACCCAGACACACATACAGGTGCATCTCAATAAATTAGAATGTAATGGAAAAGTTAAT
>NW_015603581.1:0-490 GCF_001515605.1 Sinocyclocheilus anshuiensis | reverse complement strand
GCTCTTCGAGAAGGCCACGGAGGTTATGCCGCAGATGATGTTGTCATGAGAGTAAACCATGAGCTCCTGGTCGGCACGCAGGTCAAAGAGCCGGCAGGTGGCATCGTCAGAGCCAGTCGCAAACGCGTTTCCATTGGGGAAGAACTGCAGGAGGAATATGAGCTCTTTCTGGTTTCAATACTTCAAGAAATTACATGCACTAGAGCACCTATTCCTAAGAATACATTGTTTAGTTTTAATCTGTACTGTGCTAGGAATACTCACACAGATGGCGTTGATGTCCGACTCATGGCCAGTGAAGGTCTGTCTGCACATGCCCTCACGGACGTCCCAGAGTTTGGCGGAGGCATCACAGGCTCCTGACACAAACAGCCTGGTGTCTGGAGCCAGAGACAGACTCATCACGTCACCGGTGTGACCTGCGAACGTGGTCGTCTGCTGACCGGTCTCTATGTCCCAGAGAGCACTGCGGGACAGATCACAACATTCA
>NW_015603580.1:0-490 GCF_001515605.1 Sinocyclocheilus anshuiensis | reverse complement strand
ACCATAGACTCGCCCCATCCATGGAGGATCTAGAGTTTCTGAAGATAATGGAAGCCGAGTGCTATCAGGACAGTTCCAAAAGTTGGGTTGCACCTTTACCCTTTCGGTCTCCGAGAAAGCGGCTGCCTAACAACAGGAAGCAGGTTTTCGACCGTCTTGTCTCGCTCCAGTGCTCATTGGAAAAACGACCACAGATGAAAGTCGATTTCCTAGAGTTTATGGAGAAGATGTTTAAGAAGGCACACGCTGAAGTCGCCCCGCCAGTACAGCCTGGACAAGAGTGTTGGTACCTACCCTTGTTCGGTGTGTATCATCCAAGGAAACCGGATAGAATTCGTGTGGTCTTCGACAGCAGTGCATCATATGGAGGAGTGTCGCTCAACGATATCTTGCTCACTGGTCCCGACCTTAATAATAGCCTGCTAGGTGTTCTTATGAGATTTAGGAAGGAACAGGTGGCGATCACTGCCGACATCGAGCACATGTTCCA
>NW_015603579.1:0-490 GCF_001515605.1 Sinocyclocheilus anshuiensis | reverse complement strand
TATCTGCATGATGCCACTGTTATTTTTATTATTGCGAAGTGAGATTAATGAAGAGCGCGCAAACACGCAATGGAAAATGGAAGTTGGTTTATCAAGTTAATCCATAGTCCAGTAGTAGAAGGTTAGTCAGTGATTTCAGCGACACAGGTTCTAATCCTGGATTGCGGTGTTTTTTTTAATACTAAAAATAATATATAAAATATATTTGAATCCCTTTAAAATTTTAAAAGTTTATATATAGATGTGTGTATTCTGCAGTTCGCTGGTTTATGTTACACCATTTTTTTTTCTTTTAGATAGAGCATGTCCATTTTACACTGAGCAACCAGTAGCGTGACTGAATTCAGTACAGCTGGAGGGGTTTGGGGTTAGTTCTGTATAGCTTCATTGTGGGGGTTGAAATAAAGGTGTGAATCGCTTGCTCGTTCATGTGGAGAGTGCAGCTTTTCAAACTTGCAGAGCAGGTTTAGGCAAAGTGTCTGTTTTAGGA
>NW_015603578.1:0-490 GCF_001515605.1 Sinocyclocheilus anshuiensis | reverse complement strand
TGTATGGTTTGATCTCTCATGGCAAACATCCAACCTGTACAGTAAAGCAAATATTGTGAAACTACTTTTAAGTAACTTTCATAAAATAAACATTGAACTACCATAAAGTAAAAAAAACAGTGAGCCGTTGGCTCTTGAAATGGAACATTTGGAATATTTTATCAGTTTTAATTCTTATTTGGATTGAAATTTTTTATATAGTTTTTGTCATTTTTATTTATTTTTTTATTTTATAATTTTTGTTAAATATTATTATTTTTGTTTTATTTGTTTAAGTTTCATTTTGGGTTTTTTTTTTCAGTAATTTTCAGTACTTAAACTTACATTTATGTCAGCGCCGATAGCCTTGTGGCGCTGTTATGCTTTGGGCGTCCCGAGTTCGAGTCCCGGCTCGTAGACCTTTCCCGACCTCCCCCCACCCCTTCTCTCTCCCACTTCGCGTCGTGTCAACCTATACTGTCCTATCTAAATAAAGGCATAAAACGCCAAA
>NW_015603577.1:0-490 GCF_001515605.1 Sinocyclocheilus anshuiensis | reverse complement strand
TTTTTTTTTCTCTGGGTTTACTTGCATGGATTATTCATTCATCACAAGACTAGTCATTTGAGTGCTAACAAAGTCCATAGAGCCAATTTTGATTTCATGCATCTTAAGTTCATATTTAAGATGTTGCATGTAGATTACCTGCTTTTACCTTTACTTTTAGGCAGCATAACATCTTGAATGAAACCTCAGCCTTTATACAGAAGAAGTGTACAAAAAGAAATTTGTCCTATAGCAACACACAGCATGATCATCAGTAAGTTAGATCTCTGGTGTGGCTGAAGACCCTGTTGGACTGTTGTTCAGTAAGAAGAATTCCTCCTTTATTCCCATCATGTTTGGATCACATGGCTACTGCTTGAATCGGTTCTGTCCGTTCACATGTGACTGTGTGTTTTATTCCATGGCTAACAATTAAGACGGTAATATTTATACGTTTTAAATTGACAATTGATATGCTTGATTTATCCCTTTTCATAAAAATGGTCTAAAG
>NW_015603576.1:0-490 GCF_001515605.1 Sinocyclocheilus anshuiensis | reverse complement strand
TTAAGTCAGGAAATGGGTGCAGGTGCAACTCTACTGAGAGCAAGTTCAGGCATCTCCACTGCACCAACGGTCCTGCCTAAAACAATAGCATCCTGTTCTATAATGCTCACTTAAACAAGACAGAACTTATGGGCAGGCTCACACACACGTGCGCGCGTGCATGCACGGGTAGAACGCAACAGAAATTAAGGTTCAAAAACAGCCAGATAGAGCAGAATTCAGGAGTCTTAAGACATGCTTTTTAACTTGGCAGCTTCTTAAAAACACAATGCTCACAGTGGGACACTCAACAAAAAACACTGTCAGCATAATAATTAAAGTAATGCCACCAAAAATATCAAAACTAGATTTAAAAAATATATAAAAAATATATAAAATTTATAAGAATAAATATGTTGTCTGTATATAGATCAACTGTATATAGACAAACATAACATTTAAAAAGTGTTTTTTCACTTTTTAAATGTTATGTTTGTCTATATACAGTTGA
>NW_015603575.1:0-490 GCF_001515605.1 Sinocyclocheilus anshuiensis | reverse complement strand
TCAGTGTCAGCCCAGATAAACCATTTCAGAGACAGCGTGATGGGAGAACAGACTCAGAATGGTTTGAACACAACAGCCACTGCTCTATGTAGGTTGGAATGTTAAATACATGGCATTCGCAGTGGTTTTGCCCCGAGTCTGTATATAAAGTATGTTAACATGTGTATTAATGGAAAACAATGCGTTTATTAGTGGCCTTTGTGAAAGACAGGTTTTATAAAGCCAGGAACAAGACTTCTTTAGATAGAGGAGAAAAGCAGATGTCGTTAGTGTTTAGTGTCCACTTTTGGCTCTTCCCTTTTGGGGAATGTAACAATGTGAATCGAAAACAACAGCCTGGAGACATTAGATTAATTCTTAAAGAGATAGTTCATTCCAAAATAAAAACTCACACTTAGACCAAACTCTTTCTTTCTTTGATCTGTCAAATACAGAAGGATATGTTAGGCAGAATGTTCACGCACACAATGGAAGCAAATGGTGACCAAGG
>NW_015603574.1:0-490 GCF_001515605.1 Sinocyclocheilus anshuiensis | reverse complement strand
GGTCATTAACTTGTAATTATGTCATTAAGGGGCATCCGTGCTATTTATTGAGACAGAGGACTCCATACACACCCGCTGGCAGGGGTACTTTGACACACAACAGTTGTCTGATGACTGTTGTCACTAATGAGAGTGTGTGTGCGTATGTGTCCTTTAGGAGAAATGCCGCCCCAGTACGGTGTGTCCTGTGTCGGTGGCCGCAGGAGCGTACTGTGGCTTGTGTGATTTTAGCCCAGCACAGTCCATCTGTACATGGGTACCAGGTGAGCCGGTCTCTACGCACGTTTCATCTCCTTCTGCTGTTGCCACCACCCAAACAGACGCTCCTTCTGCTGCCGCCCACAGCCAGCTCTGCCCATCCTCAGAGGAGCTGATATACAGTGGAATGGCAAACCGATGCAGTTTCACAGGTAAATAGGTCAACAATGTTTGTGTCCATTTACACACAAGATTTTTTTATTTATTTACTTTTTTTCATGCTTATACTGTA
>NW_015603573.1:0-490 GCF_001515605.1 Sinocyclocheilus anshuiensis | reverse complement strand
TTGTTCTAACAAATCTGGTTGTTGCGAGGTCTGAACAAACAAAACAGTTGCTGGTTTGCTAAGGGTTTGTGAACACCCAGCATGCATTGCAGCATGAATAATTTATTAAGACAGTTGTTGAGTGAACTGAAAAATCTCCGTGCATCATGTTGCCTTGACTTTTACATTTTCTCAACAACCCTTTTTTGTACAGTTCAGTGACATTGTTATATTTCACCCTAAAACAAGATGGAATTCTGTTATGTGCAAAAGTAAGCAAGTTTTTAAACCCACTTAAAGGAACAGTTCACCCAAACATTTTAATTTGCTGAAAATTTACTCACCCTCAACCTTTGTTTCTTACTTTTTCACTGGAGGTTTTTTTTTTTTTTTTAATTATTATTTTTTATTACCTTTACATAGCACTTTTCTGTTTTTCAAAGCACTCCAAGTGCTCTACATTGTGAGGGGGGTATCTCCTCATCCACCACCAGTGTGCAGCATCCACCTG
>NW_015603572.1:0-490 GCF_001515605.1 Sinocyclocheilus anshuiensis | reverse complement strand
ATGAATACTGACATATAATCTAATGCAAGAGCTGTTGATTTCTTAACTTGATGATGATTTAATCGCTGGAAGAAAGACCGTGGTTCTATCTTACTGTAACCGTAGTTGTACCATTATACCTCCTTCTATTCAGTCTACAATCATCGCTTCGGGAAAAGGAAGAGTTATACAGCTTAGAGAATGGATTTGTCACTAAAATAATTCATTTTTGTGTTTCTGTTGTTTTCATGTGATTAAAACCTCTCTGATATTAAGGAGGGTCTTTTTATTCCCTTTCTATACATGGTACTTTTAACCTGTGGGCATACTTTCAGCATTTTTGGTCATTGTCAATGACTTTCCACATTGTTTTGCGTTCATCCAGTGCCAAATCCAACAGCTGAGCAGATTGAGTTCAGATTAATAGGCTGGGCTATGAACGTGGCTGCAAGTCTGAGTGTCACCTCACATGAATTCAAGTGTGTTTGTTCGATAATTATTCCCATGCTAT
>NW_015603571.1:0-490 GCF_001515605.1 Sinocyclocheilus anshuiensis | reverse complement strand
GAGACTATATATCGACTGAAAATGTACTGATTAATTTTCGTAATGCATATAGGTGCATTACTGCCACCTACCGGACTGGAGTGTCGGTGCAAGTTTTAGTTTTTTGTAAACATTTCTTGGAAAGAGACAGATGGTTTGTTATAGACTACATATACCAGTTTTTATGTTCGGAATGAATAATAACATTATATCATACCCTAATAAAAACATTTTGTTTTATTCAGCACCCATTGCACACAAATCCTGCTTGTATTTATGCAATAAAATTATTATTTTAGTTTTACCTGCTTACTTACCTGTAGGCCTATAAGTACACATATAATAGCTGATGCAATATTTAAAATTTTTCCACTCAAAAAAAAAAAAGGGTAAAAAAAGCAGTAAAGGGTAATCCACATAGTAGAGTGCAATGCCAGTGCTGGCTCTCGACATATTTTCCCTAGGGATTTTTAAAAAGTCTTTGTTAAAGTGTTATAAGCCATGAACTATG
>NW_015603570.1:0-486 GCF_001515605.1 Sinocyclocheilus anshuiensis | reverse complement strand
CATCCCATTGGATGAGCAACTGTTAATGCATGATTATTTAATTTACTTTCAATGTCGTCCGATCTAATTTGGGAGCAATCAGACTCTTAATAGACTGTGACGAGGTGTTGATTCAAAACCCAAGTGAAGGCTGCTAGCCCTTTAGCTACAGGATTTCCAAGACTAATGTAATGCTCTAGAGAGCAGGGGAAGGGAAACCTCACAGTGTTTTGGTGGCATTTATATGTACTTTACAACATGAAAGCACACGCTGCTTCACATGGAGGGTGTATCATATGTACACTTCCACAATACATGTGGACACGGATCCATGAATAGTCACTGCTGCCACATTGTGCAGCTATTCAAGTGCGTAATGGCAGGAAATTCACAGTACATAACTGTTTGACTAGAGCAGCATTACGCAGATGGGCATTTGTGTACATTTACATTATGAACAGCAAGAAAACACACACACACACACACACACACACACACACACACATA
>NW_015603569.1:0-490 GCF_001515605.1 Sinocyclocheilus anshuiensis | reverse complement strand
CCAAGCTAATTGAGTTGTTGAATCTCCCTTTGAGTCCCTTTTCTCATTCGCTTCAGGGTCTCTGATCAATAGTAATACACTATTGTGATATGTCAGCCAGACTTATTTATATATTTACCCATTCTTTCTTTATCAAAGGGTATCAGGCGAAAAGCAGACTCTTTTCACAGGGGATTGTCTCACCTTGTAAGAATGGCTTGGTAGACCTATGGGGATGTTTGAATTCATCATTTGGACTGACACGGTTTAGAGTTTAAATACATCTTTGAAACAGCAGGTAATTATATTATAACTTTTATGGCTGTTAATGAAGAGAACCGTTAAAAGCATTGTCAATGCATTTACATTGAAAGTGTCCTGAACTTCACAATTACCCATAGCCTTAGTTAAATCTTTGAACTCATTTCACACCCTTTATCAACAGAGAACCATTTCATCTTTTTTTTCCCACTGACACCCCTGCATCCTAAAGCCGGATTTCAAATGAAGC
>NW_015603568.1:0-490 GCF_001515605.1 Sinocyclocheilus anshuiensis | reverse complement strand
GACTTTGCTGGAAGCGCATATGAAACCCGAGCCCTAGAGATTACGAGTAAAGCCGTGAAACACAGAGCTTGCAGACAACATTCGCAGTAATAACATACTGTGTTGGTATTCATATCCATAAGGGTGTTCTGTTGTGTTCGGAGCTTCTCCAGACTACTGATTGTATGTTTGTTTTGTCTGCTTCTTAATTACACCTTCTTCTTTTTTTCTCCGTTTCTTTATTTAATTCATTTATTTTGTGTTTTCTTGCAGATTTAAGAAGCAAACCCAAACCAGAAGGCTCTTTAGTAGAACAAAAACATGGCCAAGGGGAAGATCTCTTCTCCATGTGGTAAGCACCTGCCTGCTATTTCCTGCTATTTTATGGTGGCACGCCATATTGTTTAGTTCAGATAAATGACATAAATATGCAAAATGTATTCTGAAAACATCAATCTGCAACAAGAAACAAACTAATCAATCTATATTTAACCACATTTCCATTTCAGTG
>NW_015603567.1:0-490 GCF_001515605.1 Sinocyclocheilus anshuiensis | reverse complement strand
ATATATATATATATATATAAAAAAACTTGTTACGCAATCCATTAAACAATCCACCAATCAAATAAGCCTTGTAATAACAATTTTTATTTTCATTTGTTCACCACTTAACTGAAAACACTTTACACATATTTTTTTAACATAGCTAAAATAACTAATAATAGAATACATAAGAAATTGAGAGAAAAACAACTAATATGCCTAAGTAAATATCTAGACATAACCAGACAGAATTGTATTCTCTTATAGCTAAATTAACTCATACTGACAGAGTTTTCTGTAGAAACATGGCCGCTGCTACCGTTACTGCCATTAGCAGATTAAAAAGAAGGTTGAGTTTGTTTTGAAGTGGTTTTCTCATTAATGCTGGAGAGAAGCGGTAGGAAGTGCTTACACGGATCCTCTGCTGACCCATCTGCTGCCTTCAGCCAACAGCCAAATGCATCACAACTCTACAACACTCATCATAACACTGTGAGTGAGTGAGTGAGTG
>NW_015603566.1:0-490 GCF_001515605.1 Sinocyclocheilus anshuiensis | reverse complement strand
AAAGCAAATAATACTATCATCAATATCTGGCCAGCAGCCATTAAGAATGAAGAGGCTGTCGGGCAGGGAGGGCCGATCCCCTTCTCCGCATGGTGATTTGCAGTCCTCAGTTGTTGGTGGCGGCGCTTTCTGCCTCTTTGCTAGGCTCCTTGATGCTGTCTTCCTTTTTGCTGCCCTCCTTGGAGGTCCGGTTGAGGGCTCCGTTGATGAAGCTTTCAGAACTCTGGCACTGGAAATGTTTCCTGGTGCCCACCAAGGACGGGTTGTTGACCAGCGTGTAGAGGAGCTGCCAGTGCGCTCGCGCCCGCTTAGCGTTGGACACGTTGTTTAGCTTCTTCTCTTGCTGGACAAATTGAATACCTTAAAATGTTGAACATGTAAGAAAGATGTTAAATTAACATGTAGATAAAGTCGTATAGTTTAGTCTTAGTCGTAGATAGTTATACTATCTATTCATATATAGCCTATATATATATATATATATATATAT
>NW_015603565.1:0-490 GCF_001515605.1 Sinocyclocheilus anshuiensis | reverse complement strand
ATTTTAATGTACAGGTATTCCTCTCTTTCTCTGTCTATACTAAAGTCTTGTACTCTCTCTCTCACTTGTCCGATTATTTTTGCTGTGTGCATAACCAGAGTATTTTTAACATTGTTGTAGAAGGATGTTTAGAGCTGCATATGGACTGTGCATTTATTTCTTATTATATATAGGTAAGATGTCTTTTGACAGCAGATTGATCAAATTATTTTAACTATAAATATCAATTTTGTTATTGGTCTTTGCTTTTAAAGAAAATATCTCTTAAAACCTATATTTTTAATTGATTTTATTGACTTTTTCACAGAGATGGTGCGATGTGTGACCGTACAACAGAACCCGACATCCATGTTAGCCAACAAGAATAAAACTGTGGTGATAAAGTGTAGTCATGATGACAATAACATGGATTACATGCAATGGTATCAGCAGAAGGATACAGCCCTGGTCTTGATCGTGTTCAGTTACGGTGCTACAGGTGACCCCAACT
>NW_015603564.1:0-490 GCF_001515605.1 Sinocyclocheilus anshuiensis | reverse complement strand
GCGCTTTGAGTGCTCAGAAAAGCGCTATATAAATGTAATTAATTATTTTATTTTTTTTATTATTAAAAAGTTAACATTGAGTAGATTACATTTTAGACATAATATTGTTAGTTACTGTTTGTTTTTGCTGTTTCTATGCAAATATATTCAAACAAAGCCACAGCAGTGTTTTGTTCCTAAATGAATGTGAGTTTTCAATGAATCATCAGTGAAAGATTCAATTTCGTTCCTGAATGAACAGTATGTTTGAACGAACTGATTAGAGCGAATTATTCAATGACTCACTTGCCACCAACTGGCGTATTGAGTGAGAAATTAAGGGAATGTTATTTATTCTTATTATTTATACTTGTGCTATTTTAAACAGCACTGAATTTAATGAAATATTTTTTCAGTCTACTGAATTTAATGAAATATTTTTACAGTCTACTACTAGGGTTTCCTATTTTTTAATCTCTTGAAAAAAACATTGATTCAAAATGAATTAACT
>NW_015603563.1:0-490 GCF_001515605.1 Sinocyclocheilus anshuiensis | reverse complement strand
AGTTGAGTGATTGGGTAACATTAGGCTTCTTTTAGCAGAGGGACATTGGCCTGTACTGCTGGGCATGTAAAGGGAAAAATAATCAAAACAGACTTGTGGTTTCGTAACCGCTCTGACGAATTCAGCACAGGATTCAATAAACTGATAAATAATTGTTTGAGATACTCAATATAATTGGCTCATAAAAAATTGTGTTTGTGAACTGGACTACACAAGTCAAACTGCATGTTTGTGTACTCTGCTGTGCCAGCATTGACATTACAGAGTCATTTTTATCACATTCAGATTACATTATTGCTGTGGCATTGTAAATTCAGCAGCACCATCACAGAACTTGTTCTTAGAAAGCACAGGCTATAGACAATGAGTAACAACACTGAGTCAGAGACTCTACCTGTCCAAAAGGGAATGGGTCTGAGAGTAATCTTTAGTTCCTGTTCTGCTCCCATAAAAGGATGTTGGCTGGAGAGGGGCAGGCGTGTGTGGAGCT
>NW_015603562.1:0-490 GCF_001515605.1 Sinocyclocheilus anshuiensis | reverse complement strand
TTTCTGAAGGATCATGTGACACTGAAGACTGGAGTAAAAGCAGCTGAAACCTGTGGTAATAATTACCCAAAATTTCTTTCTAAACCTACAGATGAAATATGTACAATAACTTTGCCATTAAAGGAATAAATTACATATTAAAATAGAAAACAGTTGTTTTAAATTGTAATAATAATTTAGAATATTACTGTTTTTACTGTTCTTTTGATCAAATAAATAGAGCCTTGGTGATCAAAAAACATTAAAAAAAATTAAAAATCTTCTCGACCCCAAACTTATGAACAGTAGAGCAAATATAAATCATATGACACACTAGGATTTTTTAAATGGATAAATAACTCATATTTGTATTTTTATTCATTTCATCATGTTACTACTTAATGGAACTAGGCAAACTTGTGCATAAGCAAAAATGCCCCTCTCATTTTCACACACAAAAAGTTATTGACCACAATTTCTGGTTCTGCTTTAGTAATTACATTGCAGTTTG
>NW_015603561.1:0-490 GCF_001515605.1 Sinocyclocheilus anshuiensis | reverse complement strand
TACTAACTATTAATAAGCAGCAAATTAGGAGATTATTGAGGCAAAGGTCATAGTTAATAGTTAATTAACAGTGAGAATTGGTCTATAAAGTAAAGTGTGACCAACTATTTCATAAAGGTTTGGTGAAGCTTAAAGGCTCTGTGAGGAGTTACCAATTTCAAGGAATGTCTATGGGATTTTTGGCCAGCTGCCAAAAACATTAATTAATTATTTTATGCAATTACGTTTTATTGATTCACTGCAAAAATTGTCCAAATGGTTAAAAAGATTCAGTAAGTCAAGTCAAATTTATTTGTGTTAGGAGTTAGGAGTTTAGAAGAAAAGCCTATAATAAAGCATGATCATTAACAGATTTACAAAGATCATTTTTTTCTAAATGAAAATGAGTGTAAAAAGTTTTAAGCATGATTGATGTGAGGTATTATATGACCTCTGTTCAGTGACTATATATGACCTATTAGCAAGGGTTCAGAGAAAGGTCAAAGGTCAT
>NW_015603560.1:0-490 GCF_001515605.1 Sinocyclocheilus anshuiensis | reverse complement strand
GTAACGTGATTACTTTTAAAAAGAGTAATCAGTAATCAGTAATTTAATTACATTTTCAGAGTAATTTGCCCAACTTGTATATTAGGGTCCTTGGCATCAAAAAGTTAAAAAACCTTGATATAAATCGTCAATAACATTTGCCTATAGGTTTTGATTACTTCAATGAAACATATACTATTTAAAGTATTTATACACGAAAATAAAGTTTAATATGCCCTTACATTTGTCACACATACAGCACTGATCAAGAACGTCTAGTCAAGTCATCACAAAACAGTTGAACTGGCGAGGCAACATGAAAATGTCCACTAACATAACGTGAGGAAGCGCATATGGGAGAGAAAGCATGAGTGTGCTTCCTTGTTTTAGTGCATTTATCAAATAACTAACCCTCTCTGTAATTTGATTTTGCCAAAGAAAAGCATCTGCATTGAGAGAGGCAGATAGAGAGTGGTCAAGCGAGAGATATGGAGAGACTACACAGAAGCAT
>NW_015603559.1:0-490 GCF_001515605.1 Sinocyclocheilus anshuiensis | reverse complement strand
TTTCTGAAGTTGGGCTAGAGTCATTCTGTCCTGAGGGGAACTGCTGCCATCCTCATCAAAACACACTTGATTCAGCTGGACATGGACACAGAACATGGCTCAAAACCTTAGTAAAAAATATTAACTATAACATAAACTCTGATATACAATTTGGTCTATATCTGTCACTATATCTGACCTTGAGCCACAGGTAGTCTTCCGTCTTATCGGCCACCTCTCCATGATTGTCGCCGATGTCGCATTTGCCGATGAGGCAGTAGACCGCGCGCTTGTAGGGGTCAGCGCTGTTCCTCAGCACACGTCGGTAATGAAGTCGTAGTTTATTCTCCGTGGCAGGAGACAAACTGAGAAGAACAGTGCAGTTGAATAAATATACACTGAATCCTAAAACAGATTTACTGAATTATTCAGTTTTAAGATTATGCATGAGAGACGAAAAGGGAGAAAGCTGGGTCAAACGCACAAGAGAGAGAAGTAGTTACCAAAAACA
>NW_015603558.1:0-490 GCF_001515605.1 Sinocyclocheilus anshuiensis | reverse complement strand
CAACAAAGTCATCATAGTGGACAACTCACCTGCCTCCTACATCTTTCATCCAGAAAACGCTGTACGTGTCACTGTGGACCTGGCATTTGATTTGACATTACAGCTTCAGAATACACTATTACTATATAATATAGGTTGCATGTTGACTCCTAGTGCATGAATTTATGTCTTTATCCCAGAATCATTTTTCCAGTGGAACTAATGAGGTAGAACCCAGCCACTGGCACTTTACACTCCTTTGTCAAAACTTCTCATCAATTATAGATAGTGTGTAGCGAGAGACCTGTGGAGGAAGCTGCAGTCAAGACAGATCCTACTGTACCTCAGTGCTGTCACCTCCTACACACGCTTGAATCCCTTCTGTTAGATGAGAAGGTGTTATTCTGTATTCAAACTAATGAGCTGAAGGTGCTGATTAAAGCCTGTGGCAAAATAAGTTGGTTGCCAACCCTCTACATTGCGAGTAAATCACTCTCATATGTGACTAAAT
>NW_015603557.1:0-490 GCF_001515605.1 Sinocyclocheilus anshuiensis | reverse complement strand
GTATTAATTTCCACAATGGTCGAGGTTTGTGCCAGTGGCGTTGAGAGCGGATGATGCTTAAGGCACTGAGTCAGCAGAGCACAATGAGGAGGAGCGCGGAGGGATGTGAGGAATGGGAGCGGCTGACCAGTTATGATCCAGTCCGCGCAACAGCAGATTGGCCACCGGCAGCACTTCACCTCACTGACGTGTGGAAGGAAGGAAGGAGGGATGAAAAAATCGGGCCTGCAACTAATCGAGCGCCGTGTCGTCTAATCTTAGCGTCGTATGTGGGTTTAAATACTTAAGACATATATGATTGCATTGGTTTATTACCAATACCTGGACATTTCTATGAATAGGGTACAAAATAGAACCTCGAATTCACTTTTTTTTTATTTCAACAAATGGGCAGATAAATTATGTGCTTGATCTTCTGAAAATGCTGATAACCGACCTCCAGAGGTTAAATATGGAGGACGAAACCTGCAAAAACAATAAATAAATAAAT
>NW_015603556.1:0-490 GCF_001515605.1 Sinocyclocheilus anshuiensis | reverse complement strand
TGATGGTGTTTTGTTTCTCATACTGAGAGACCACCAGTGTGAAGGTGTGAGTTCCAGGACTAGTCAGCTTGATCTTGGTTAAGTAGTGAGGACTGTTGATCCTGATGCCATCAATGTAGGGAGGAGGTTCAGCTTCAGAAAAAAATCAGAACCGAGCACATAAATGAATTAGAAGCTATAGAAAATAAAGATATACACAAGTGAATGTATTTGACTTCTTGAATTATGTGCTTACTTACCTGGATAATAGACTTTCTTGCCATTGGTTTGGTAAACTACTAAAGTAATAAACTCCCGGTTTTGAGCAAAGTCATCCTTGAGAGTGAATGTGAAAGTAAGAAAATCGTAAGAACTTGTTGTGAAAATGATAGTAATTATAACTGTAAAAACACTACAGCAAAAACATGTTAATTAGTTATGTTCCCCTACTGTATACAAGGGAAAACTGTAATATACATTTCATGCATTTTACAGTAAAATACTGTTAAAT
>NW_015603555.1:0-490 GCF_001515605.1 Sinocyclocheilus anshuiensis | reverse complement strand
GAATGAAAACCAATACTTGTTTCTGACTAATTTCAGGGTGCTGAGTCCAAAAATAGTGCATGTTTTGCTCTAGCATGTCACACTTGCTCACAAAATATGATGCACTTCGTAGCATTTTTGCTTTCGGTAACCATTTGTAATGTGAAGAATTCTTGTATTCTTCCTTAATCAGCAATTATCAGCTGATTTTCATTTGTATGCTATTACTTTATATCTAATCCTGATTTCAAGTTAGAATTATGGCCAGTGACAGAAGAAAATGAAGAAGCTTATTTTGTAAAGTTCTTTGGCATTAAGTTTTTGAACATACTTGTAAGTTTAAATGATACATTTCTACAAATCTTCTGTAACAATTTACACTACTTTTCGAAAGTTTGGGGTCAGTCATTTTTTTCTTTCTTTTTTTGAAAGAAATTAATAGTTTTATTCAACAAGGATGTGTTAAAATGTTAAAAAGTGATAGTAAAGACTTACACTGTTAGAGAAGATT
>NW_015603554.1:0-490 GCF_001515605.1 Sinocyclocheilus anshuiensis | reverse complement strand
TGTAAGTCGCTTTGGATAAAAGCGTCTGCTAAATTAATAAATGTATATGTAAAGTCAGTGTAATGACAGACAGTGACGTGATGTTGATTTAATATCCCGGTTGGAAGTGTAATAAATACATTATGTTCCACTGATGATGCTGGAAATAGAGCTACATCATGATTCTTACCTGTGGGGGACGGAGGGGCGGGCTTTCAGGCTCTGTTTGTGCGTGTTGTTGCCTATGTAGCATCTTATTTGTATATGATCGTGAATGCCCGAACTTGCCCTTTAACTGAGAATGTTTCTTATATAATACTGATTACAATTATGTTAATTTAGTCATGTGCATGTTTCGGCAATTTGAAAAAAGTTCACTTATTTATGGTTTGACTCAGAGCCGTTGAGAAACAGTTGCAACAGCTTTGATCTCGCCGCCACGCGGTCACGTGGTTCAAGGGTTCCGAACAACTCTGCGCTGTCAATATGTTTGAATGGGTTTAAGTAGGAT
>NW_015603553.1:0-490 GCF_001515605.1 Sinocyclocheilus anshuiensis | reverse complement strand
CCGGCAGACAGGAGAGGGTGGAAACAAAAGGATTTAATATGAAAGGGGAGGTGTGGCGGGGCAGGTGTGGGACACTGTCACGATGTTGAGAGTACAACAGAATAAGACTGTGTGCATAAACATCAGGTTCGCATTAGTATTTGTAGGTATTCATACCCAAAGGGAAGTTCTAATACGCTAGATCAGTGGTTCTGAACTGGTTTTGATGAACATCAAGTGACGACCCAAAACAGAACCAAAATTGTTTATCGTAATAGTCGTTTTACTATTGAATATCCCCAACAATATGTACAATTATTAACATTATAAGCATGAAAAGGAAATTTTCCTTTTAGTTTTACAGTATCTAGTCTGAGATTGGTTTCTTAATCGGCTTTCACTGGTTTTCAACTTACAAAACACATTATGTTTGACAAACCCTGCAGTAGATCATTTTTCGCAGAATACCATAAAGTTTGATTAGATGCATGTTGATGTCATGCGTTGACAT
>NW_015603552.1:0-490 GCF_001515605.1 Sinocyclocheilus anshuiensis | reverse complement strand
TTATTATATACTTTTTTTTATTTTACAGTGCAATAGTATTATTACAACAGTAAATCAGTATTGCAATTTTACATTATTATTATTGTTGTTGTTGTTTTATTTTATAGTACAATCGTACTATTGCAAGAGTAATATATTTATTTTTTCTTAATTGTTATAATTTATGATAAAAAAAATAATTGCTGAAAATTTGCTAAAATAAATGTTATTATTTTATAATAAATAAATTTGCTTATTTTATACAATATTTGATATACCGGAAATTACTTTTGACATTTAAAAACATGGTTATCAGCAGATTTTGGCATTGATAAGAGGGGTAACATGTATGTATGTATGTATGTATGTATGTAGACTCTTTCAAGAAGTATTTAAATCACTTAGAGTACTGAAAAATAGACATCTGTTTTGTTGTGTACTATATGAAACATTTTGGGATTGAATATGCAGCACAAGTAACTATATTGCGATATATTGTTAACATTATGGT
>NW_015603551.1:0-490 GCF_001515605.1 Sinocyclocheilus anshuiensis | reverse complement strand
AGTACTAATAAAAAGCCAATATGCTAGTAATATGCATGCTAATAAACACCATTTGATACAAAGTGATTTACCTAATAAAATAAGTTTTTTTTATTACTTGAATAAAAATTATGGAAGTCAGGCTTCATTAGAAATTACTTTAGTTGGCAAAAAATTAAATAAATAAATAATAGAGAAACTGATAAATAAAAATAGTGTTTTTTTGGTTTGTTTGATCACCATTCCAGCTTTCAAAGCTATTTTTATGGCCAAAAAAATTTTTTTTTGTTTGTTTATTCATTTATGTTTGTTTTTTACAACACTATTTATATAAGTCAGTCTTTTTCAAATGAGACATTAAACATTTCATATGAAGTTTTTTACCCCATAAAAAAAGTTTCAGGTCCAATTTGAATAAATATTACGGAAGTCAGACTTCATTAAAACTGTTTGTATAGTAATATAGTGCTGTAAAATAAGAGACAAAGAGAAATAATCATTTATCGTAATC
>NW_015603550.1:0-490 GCF_001515605.1 Sinocyclocheilus anshuiensis | reverse complement strand
CGTGTGCGCAAAAAGCTGAACTTCACAAGCATCCATCCATCTTTCTGGACCGTCTGAGGTCATGAGAGAGTTGAACCGTTAAACACAGTGAAGCCCAAAAACATACAAGCGTAATATACGTTAGATACGGATCCCATTCACACTTACAGAAGCAGAAACAGACCGAATGTGCAACGCTGACCAAACTAATATGAAAACAGTCAATGCAAACAAATAAAACAGCTCGTTAATTCTCAAACAAATGATTTTAGCTATATGTCAATGATAATATAATAGTAATATAGTTTCGTTTTATTCTTGTCGTAATCATGCAATCGGTTATTTTTAAAGGACATTCAAATGAGGTTTGTTCTGATTGTCAGCGATACTAAAGACATAAATACACAAACAAGCGTCTGAACATATACACTACCAGTCAAGCGTTTTTGAACAGTAAGATTTTTACTGTTTTTTAAAGAAGTCTCTTCTGCTCACCAAGCCTGCATTTATT
>NW_015603549.1:0-490 GCF_001515605.1 Sinocyclocheilus anshuiensis | reverse complement strand
GCCACCGTACTTTCCTCTCTTCAGACACATAATTATGTGAATGAAACAGCAGTTTTCTTCCTGACGTTCAAACGCTGTGGCCTGCTGTGACATCCTGTTTTCGGTCCTGTCCGTAGTTTTTTCACACGTTTTCCTTATCAAACAGCTGCTCTCCTCTCACAGCTGCTCCGGGGTGGACGGGCCCAGAGATCATGTTTCGGTCCTTGTCTCGGTCCTACGCAAATTTATCTCCAAGTGTGATGTCAGCGATGTCAGGATTCACACATTTAGCCACAACAGACTGACTCAGCCCTTCTTTTTTTAAATACTGAAATGTGCATATATAAAAGTAGATATAATAATAATAAAAAAATCTTTCCGCAACAGTGATCATCCACTTTTTCAGTGTTGGTTCTGATGCATTTTTTCCCATCCATTTTCATTTGTAAAAAGTCTTAATCAACCAGCTGCGAGAAGAATCACATTACATTTAAAATTTGATTTAATATAT
>NW_015603548.1:0-490 GCF_001515605.1 Sinocyclocheilus anshuiensis | reverse complement strand
TAACTTTTGGGGGGTCAGTTTGGCCATGTCTAATTATTGAACGGGACTTGTCTTCCTCAATGTCTATAATGGTTACGACCTGCTATTGCCCGTACATACAGACTAAACCCCTAACCAATATATATCACACTTTGGTGTACAAATTGTGCCAAATCATTTGTGGTGCTCTTACTTGACTTTGCAAAAGATGATAAAATTGGCAAAACAATCCCAATGACTAAAGGCCAAATATTACTACATTTTTGTTCTGACAATGATTTGATTATAATCTTTACAGCCTTTAACTGTAAGATGCATAGTGAAATCTAAAATTGGGAAATTATTTTATCCAAAATGATTTGATTATTTGGTATTACGATTCATAATTATTTTTAAAAATATGCTGAAGAGACGTAAATGAACTGGAGAGACAAATTGTACTACAGGCAAATATTGACACTGTCTTTATAATTGAATTATGAATAATAAGTTGTTAATATACATGATTTAT
>NW_015603547.1:0-490 GCF_001515605.1 Sinocyclocheilus anshuiensis | reverse complement strand
TGTGCAGAATCAAATCATCATATAATCCCTTGGATGATAAAATGATTATTCCGCTTCATGTCGCCCCGGCTATACTCCAATTAAGAGCCATTTTCAAACTATTGTCATCCAGCGCCATTTCGATAAACACAGTAGCACCAGGTGTTTGTTCCAGGAAAAAAGCAAATGGCAACAGCTCGTCTTCCTCAGAGCTCTGAGCTCGCACTGCGAGTTCGTAAACAACAACAACAGGCAAGGAGGGGAGGGAGAGAGAGAGAGTGAGAGAGAGAGAGGGGGAGAGAGGAAAACAACAAGCACACAGACACAGGCAAGAGAGAAAGAGAACTAGCGGAAAAAAAACTGAAATGGCAAGGAAAATGCAGCAGGAAACAAAAAAGGAGAGTTTAAAAGAGGACGAAGACACACACGCACACTCTCAGATGATCACGTGAGGATGTTACCTGGTGGCAGAGTCTGTCCGGGGAGGGTGGGCTGTCCTGGGCCGGGGGGC
>NW_015603546.1:0-490 GCF_001515605.1 Sinocyclocheilus anshuiensis | reverse complement strand
TGGCTCCACTGAATCACAACCTGTATGTATGATAAATAATAGATGTTTATATTTTCTATAGAGCGTTTAAAATACGAAACTAGGCTTAAAAACACGTGCAAATGAAAAGCTTTCATGACGATGTGCAGCAGTGGCCCATCAACTGTCCTGAGCGTCTTTCATGCTGGCCTCGGGCAATAGGTTGAAATCCCCGCCCCGCCCCCAAACAGCCGTAGGCCCCTAATCGTCATCACCTTTCTCCCCAGTAGCAGTATCGGTGTAAGGAAGGTGTCAGTTCTGAAACTTTCAGATCTCAGTAAACTTTTTGAAAAAGATCAAGGTACATTTAATTATTTTCAATATGACCACTTTTAGGAAATTAAATGGTTCCACTCTAGAATTAGAAACAGGTCTGTACAATCATTAGACATCTCTGATTGCCTCCAACGTCAAAATTTGGGTACTGATTTTAATTACCTGTTACATGCGTCATGCTTTGAATATATACTGT
>NW_015603545.1:0-490 GCF_001515605.1 Sinocyclocheilus anshuiensis | reverse complement strand
ACATGAAGTTACCAAGTGTTCAGCATGAGACGTGTCTGGTTTTGCTCTTTGTTCTACACCTGTGGATTGGATCAAGTAATGGGTTGCTCGTTCCAGGAGGTGAGATCAAGCAGTCATTCAATGAGAAACCATAATTCACAATGTAGTCATGATCTCTCGTGATTTCTGTTTTGCTATGATAATTGTTTTATGCAGGTGATTATGACTTTGAATTGCGACTGGAAAAGAACCTCATCACTGCCATGGCGGGATGTGCTCAGATCCCCTGTGCATTTACTACTCCAGTGAGAGTGTATTCTGCCCAAAAGATCTGGTTCAGAGGCAGCCCTGAGCTCCCTCTCAGCCCACCAATGGTGGAGGAAAAGGACAAACTGATGTGGCCACTACTTTCCCCTGAAAATGAATGCAGTGTTATTCTGTGGGACTTCAGTGGGAACGAAAGAATCGAAGAGTACGGGCTCATGTTAAAATGGAGAACAAATGAAACACA
>NW_015603544.1:0-490 GCF_001515605.1 Sinocyclocheilus anshuiensis | reverse complement strand
CTTGGGCCAAATACAGGAAATACGTCATGTAAGTAGTCAAGTGGTAAAGTGCAAAGACTGCAAGTGCGGGTATTTGGACAAGGCATTTGAATGTAGCCATTGGCTCTTATGTTTCTCTTCTTCTCTGACGACTTCAGTCTGATAAACCTGCTCTCTGCTGCAGCCTGCTGGACTGGAGGAAATCACTCCATAGAGCAACAAAGCAGATACAGAAGAATAAAGTATGAAATTAAGACAAATGTCAAGTTTATGATGGTAATAATGGTAATTTAATATTTTATTAAAAAAAAACAATTAAACTCTAAAGCAGTTTAACAGACAAAATCAGAATAACAGGGTGAATCGGGGCAATCTGGACACTTTAGACTTCTGTAGTTTACTGTGATTGTCTCCTCAACCCTTCAGATCAACAAATGAGACTCGATAACAACTAGAATAAGATCATATCATATTAATATAGAGCTGCTTGTGATGGAGCAAAACATGAACA
>NW_015603543.1:0-490 GCF_001515605.1 Sinocyclocheilus anshuiensis | reverse complement strand
GAATAACCCTGTTCGGGATAAAAGTCCAGTTCCTGGGGATGATTTTATTATGTTGCCAGACCCTCGCACAGCCATCACCATATGTTCCAAAGACACCATGAACATCACGGTGTCCAAGTGCTGCCTCAGTGTCTTCAACAACCTGGCTAAGGTAAACCATTCAGTCCAAAGAACAACATTTACACACAAACACACACAAAAAAACATTCATTATCTGAGCATGCAATATTGTAACATTATTCACTTTCCCCATACATTTACTTAAACCTACATTTTTGAATTACACCTGAATCTTTCTTTTTATGAATTAATTAATTTTTTAACAAGTTGGCTATTTGTTTTTTGTTTTTGTTTTTAATGGTGTCAAATCAGCATATTAGAATGACTTCTGATGGACACTGAAGACTGGAGTAATGGCTGTGAAAAATTCAGCTTTGCGGTAACTCTTTATTTTAAGGACCAATTCTCACTATGAACTAGTTGCTTATTA
>NW_015603542.1:0-490 GCF_001515605.1 Sinocyclocheilus anshuiensis | reverse complement strand
GCTATAAGAACAAGTGCCCCTGCAGCTTCTTTGTTTGAGTGTGTGTGCACATCTCACTCTTTCAGACACTCATTCATGTTGTGTATGTTGTGTGTGTTTGTGTATGTGATGTTCTGAGTTCCCCTGCACCATTTTAATCAAGTGATGCTGCTCTTTTTGTAGTGCATCTATTTTTGCTCCTTTTTATTCATCCCTTTTCATCCCTGACTTTTTTCTTCCCTCTTCCCTGGCTTTTCATGTTACTATGACTGTCTCTAATATCACATACACACAGTGCCACAAATAGTAACTTACTTTCTTTCTTTCTTTCAGACTCCAAACAGAATGGAGATGCTGCAAACGCAGCTCTGGCTAATGAGGATTGTCCCACCATAGATCAGGTGCTGGGGCCAGATGACAGGAGTCCGGCCACCGGTGGGCTGGGGACATGCGCGGGGCGTGAACATTACCCCCACGATAGGGCCTGCTTCCTTCTCAGTACCGGAGAGTT
>NW_015603541.1:0-489 GCF_001515605.1 Sinocyclocheilus anshuiensis | reverse complement strand
GTCACATATGATCATGCAATACACTTCCATGTGTATTCCACATGTAACTTTATTTGTACAAACATGATTCCTAACAAAAAATGCAAAAATAAACTTTTTTGATACATTTTTCACATTTTAAACCCTGAATCTGCACATAGATATAACACTGTTTATTGGTGCTTAAGGTATCGATTAAGCACCAATACGGATCTACCAGAGCTGGTATCGATTCAACCCCACTCCACTGTAAACATCAACCTGACAGTGCTGTTCAGACAGATATCTGACTCCATCTGGGAAACTGAGGATAAACAAACACACGGGATCAACTGTAAAATCCTGGAACTACTTTTTGTTATATACGTATAGCCAAAAAGACAGGAGAATGTCAAATGACTAATCAAGCAGTAAGTCAGCACTAGCTCTGTATCTTAGACGCTTTAAATGTTTTTCCTATGCAGGGGCTATTTTTAGAAAAGGTCAAAGAACAGAAAAACACTAAGGATC
>NW_015603540.1:0-490 GCF_001515605.1 Sinocyclocheilus anshuiensis | reverse complement strand
ATCACTAAAAAAAAAAATTAATTGATTACTTCAAATAATATTAATACACTTAAATATAAATACAATTAAATTAAAATATAATAAAATATAAATATTATTTTATTTCAGCAATTTGCCAAAGCAAAATTTCTCGATTTGATTTAGTTTAAGTTTATATACTAAAATAGCAGAAATTAAAACTGAAATAAAAATTATACAGACATATAAAAAAAACCTAATAAAAAATGACAAAACACACAACAAAATGACTAAAACTTTAAAATTAAAATAATGAAAAAAAATTAAAAAAAATAAAACATTATTCAAACTGGTATTCAAAACTAGTCAATGATACTAAAATAACACTGCCATTTATTAACATTAGTAAAATAATTAAAATGAAAACAATTAAATTTCAGGTAAGAGCAGAATAATCTTCAGGTTTCCCATTCTTTTTATCCAGTGAACTCTTATAGATTTTGTCAATAGCTTGAATCATTTCATTTTAATT
>NW_015603539.1:0-489 GCF_001515605.1 Sinocyclocheilus anshuiensis | reverse complement strand
GGTCACCATACTTGGCCACATGTCACTTCACTTCACTTCACTTCCAGACCCCGTGGGATGAATCATGTGACATTTGGTGGGATGATCTGCTGGACGGTGTGTCAGACGAGTGTGAACCGGAGTGGATGGACTCAGAAGATCCTCTCTTCATTCTTTACACCAGCGGCTCGACCGGAAAACCCAAGGCACCTAGAATTTATATAATATAGAAGTTTTATATACAGTACAGCACATACACACACTAATGTGCAAAAGTTCAGCTCAGTATGATTTTTCTTTTTGAAAGAAATGAATATTTATATTCAGCAAGGTTGCATTAAATTGATCAAAAGTGATAGTAAAGACATTTATAATCTTACAAAATATCTTTTTAACTTTACATTCAATCAAAAAAAAAAAAATTCCTCAAATATATGAAGCAGCACAACTGTTTTTAACATTGACAATAATCAGAAATGTTTCTTGTGCAGCAAATCAGCATATTAGAAT
>NW_015603538.1:0-490 GCF_001515605.1 Sinocyclocheilus anshuiensis | reverse complement strand
GTCCGGTTTGCCTTCTTTTTTTGTCTTTAGCTGATCACATGCCTGTTTCATCATAAACAAAATATTACTGAGTTCACCTTAGAATTCTGTTATTGTTTCAATGTTTTCAGGTAAGAATTGGCCCCAATACGTCAATCGCCGCTGAACAGTTTGCCCACGTGAAATGGACTGATCACAAAAAAGCCACAAAAGACCTCTTGATGGCAGTGTTTGGAAGAGGCACTCTCGCAACACACTGCTTCACGGGAAGATGTTCCAATGCATTTAAAAACAAAGCAGCCAAGCCTCAACTTGATTCTGAAAAAGTGTCTGACATCATTAGTAAGTAATTATTTTCTGAAAATCAAGTTTTGGCAGGATTGCCATATTTTAAGATTCAGAACAACAGGATGCAAATAAATTTGTATAATCATACTCAGGAATTTGGAATATTATCTACTTTTTAGAGCAATATACTTTGTTTCAGTTGCTGATTGGTTCTGTCACTTAA
>NW_015603537.1:0-490 GCF_001515605.1 Sinocyclocheilus anshuiensis | reverse complement strand
CCACAACAACAGAACAGAGATTAATGATACGAGTCTGCCCATTATGATAATTCCTCCTAAACGCCCACAATTACACAGCGGATGTTGTCTAACCTTGAACTTCCTTGCTCACTACCTAAGACGGGGACGGCCCGCAAATACTCCCATGTTCCCCGAACCAGAACTACAGCTCCATCCAGCCTGTCGTCTGCTGACTGAAATGGCAGTCAATTAGCAGGCCGTGAAAAGGGCTCAATGGGAGGTGTAATTATGTTCTCGGGCTGAGAGGGACGTGTGGAGCACACTCATCGCGAGTTCGTCTGCCGCGCAGTGCAGTCTGTCAGAGCGCAGATGCACTGTGGAGAACACCTGGCATACCGCAAAGTAATTTACTGCAGTCTTTTACATCACTGGAATAACAGGGAGGATAGAAAGTAGGGAAGGACGTCCTCAAGATGGTACTGCTGCTAGAAGATTGACACCAATGTGCCTTAAAGGAATTTCCTGGGTT
>NW_015603536.1:0-490 GCF_001515605.1 Sinocyclocheilus anshuiensis | reverse complement strand
CCCTAAAGGAAACATACACTGTAAATAGTAACTAGTTACATTTAAAATTCCTAGTTGGCTTACTAAACGTTTTGCTGTTCAAAAGAACAAAAATTGTATGTATTGTTTTAAGCATTATTTTATTTATTTATTTTTAATGCATTTTTGCTAAATAGTAGTCGGCAAAAATAAACATCTGTATTTATTCTCCTGGAAATCAAACCCAAAACCTTGTCATTGCTAACATCATCAGTGCTACCATTTGAGCTATAGGCAAACTGCATGACTAAAATGCAACATCTTTATTTATTTAACACGACTTTCTGTTAATTTGGCTTCAAAAAGTGAATCAGTGAGAGGTGCAAAGTTCCTTTACTTCTGCTCATGCTCATTGGCTTCAACATGTCCACTGTTGCTCAGTGAATATAGATTTTTGTGCTGAATTTAATAGGTTGACTCAGCACACTGATTATAATGAGCAGAATTTTAGTCTGAACATTATTTATTCATT
>NW_015603535.1:0-489 GCF_001515605.1 Sinocyclocheilus anshuiensis | reverse complement strand
AAAAAAAAAACTAGTGAAGCACCAAAAACGAAAATTCAGGTACAAACATTTAAATTGCACATAACGCAGTTATGTCAACTTTTTAATAACGTTTCTATTCTAATTTGCTGTTGAAATATAAACATTTATACAGTGACTGTAATAAAAGCTTGCTTTCATGACAGATTTAGTCAAACATACATTAAATAATGAATACAACAGGCTAAATAAAAATATAATCAGTTTTAGTTTTGGACGAAAATTTTCAGGTTGTCGAAATTTCAGCACATCACTACAAAAAACAAAACAGTTTACCTTCTTAATCTTGATCAAAATGTAATAACCTCTGCTGCCTCTGATGACACCTAGGCCACGCAGGCTACTGGATAATGTTCATCAAAAGACTTTTAGGCATTTAATAAACTTGCATTCAGGTCATACCTGTCCTCCAGTCTCTTCCAAGTGCTTCTTCAGCAAAGTAATGGTGTTGGGAGTTACAACATAACCCTC
>NW_015603534.1:0-490 GCF_001515605.1 Sinocyclocheilus anshuiensis | reverse complement strand
CAATATGGATGGCAGCAACATCAAGATTTTGCACCAGAACCAGAATGAGCCTGTTGGTAAATTGAAGTTCCAAAACCTGCAGTATTGAGATGTGTACTTAGAGTACACTGTGTTTTAAGGCAGAATGGTTATGGCTTCTTTCTGTAAAACTTTATTTTGGTCAAAATCTAAGGCATGTGTCATCTGTGGAGAAGGCAGTCCCAGAATGCAACAGTGAAAACATTCATCCAAAATGGTGTTAGTTTGGTATTATTGAGATACATTTTTTTATTAACATTTTGAATTAGTTTTTTTTTTAGGTAAATTAATTTTAGTTTAGTTTTTCTTTTCTTTTCTACATGAATCTGAAATGTTTACTTAAATGTTATTTCATGTAACTTTTATTTGCTTTGCCTTTGTTTTGTCTTGTTTGGATTTGCTTTTATTTTTGATTTGTTTTGCTTTGCTTTGCTTTAGTCTGTTTGCATAGCTTTTTGCAGTGTTTTTTTTT
>NW_015603533.1:0-486 GCF_001515605.1 Sinocyclocheilus anshuiensis | reverse complement strand
TATTATTATTATTATTATTATTATTATTATTATTATTTTAAAGGAAACAACTGAGGGAGAGAGAATAAGATCAGAATATGATGCTGACCTGGCCAGCCATTGAGAGATATGCTCATATTTGTACTGAACAATATTTAGAGACCTGTATTTAATTTGTTTAGTTTAGTTTTAGTTTGTTTAGTTTGTTTAATTGCATGCTCCACTGAATGACTGACTATAACATATTGATTAATTTTGGTTACATAACTTGTTTATTTACAGTTTATTTTTTTTAATGGGCATCAAATCTTGTCCTAAAATGGTAATCAATCAATCAATCAAACTCATGTAAACACGCCATGCTTGGAAACTAGAATGAGAGGATTTGTAAATCACATGTAAATCACTCAATAGTTTTACATTCCATATTTTGTTTTTCTTAATCTAATCACAAACAGTGTAAGTTTTAGGGTGCTTTCACACCTGTAGATCGATTGCTTTGTTCCG
>NW_015603532.1:0-489 GCF_001515605.1 Sinocyclocheilus anshuiensis | reverse complement strand
GGTACATTTAATGAGCTTGATTGTACTGTAGAGCAGCAGAATGACCTTTAAAGATCTGCAACCGTAAATTAAGAAAGGCTTCACTGTTATAAAGGGGTATATGTACTGTATTGTGCATATCAAATTGTTTTTTTTCTTTAGGTGCTGATATAGATGCTTTGTGTGTTGCCCCACGTCACATTGAAAGAACTGACTTTTTTTCATCCTTCTTTGAAAAACTAAAACGGCATGATGAGATTAAGGATCTACGAGTGAGTACCTTTTCTGTTCCTCATTTATGCCACTGCTTTGTTTAAAGAGTGACTTTTATCCGTATAATTCCTTTTCAGGCTGTGGAGGATGCATTTGTACCAGTCATCAAGTTCAAGTTTGATGGAATTGAGGTAAAATAGTTGAAGTGTTTGATATGCAGCCTGGTTGATATTTTGTTTTAAACTTTTTTTTTCCTCCTCCACCCAGATCGATCTGCTGTTTGCCAGGCTCGCTCTA
>NW_015603531.1:0-489 GCF_001515605.1 Sinocyclocheilus anshuiensis | reverse complement strand
CACACACACACACACACAGTCTCTCTGTGACTCTCTCTCTCACACACACAGCCCGGGATTGTCAGCGCAGGTGAACAAAGTGAATGGGAGATGTGGCTGACAATAAAGATTTCTTTTAACATCAGTGAGAGCAGGCTCTGGAGACAGGCAGCCAGGACAGATGCAGAAGACGGTGTTACTCTGAGGGCCACGAATGTTTCCCTGAGACCTGGAGATGCCAGCTCTAATGATGAGCCCAGGAAGTTGCAGGCAGGCAAGATGCCAGCCACAAATCTATTATTTCATTCTGCTTTTTTAAAGAGGATCTTTAATAGACACCCTAAATTTCAGCGAGTGTCAAGGGCTGCTTAAAGTTTAATTCTCCCCCACTTCTTTCCATATTAATAGGCCACACAGTAAGAAAACAACACATTATTTTTTAATATCGTGAAAAAAGAGAGTGTAAAAAAAGTCTGCTTTTGAATAACAGTCACAATACGTTTCAATGCA
>NW_015603530.1:0-489 GCF_001515605.1 Sinocyclocheilus anshuiensis | reverse complement strand
GATCAGAAACTGCCGCTTGTATGAAAGCCCCCTGCTGATACAGGGAAGGGTTAAGTCGTCAACCGTAGAAGCCCATAAAAGCAAGATTTCATGTTTTCTTTTTAAGTATAAAGTCAAATGGCCTGCTTGTGCCAGTCTCCATGTTAGATGGTTAAATGTGGACATATATATGGCAAATTACATTCAGTAACTGGAGGAAATGAAACTGGGTAGTTTGTTAAAAGCTTGTGAGAGCTGTAGCTGGTGCGTTTTATGGGCCAGTGTTTGCATTAGTACTTCATCAAATGTAATAAACAAAACCAAAACTCTGTGGGGAAGGAAAGTGTGTGACTGCTTCAGAGAAAGAGAAAGACTGCTTTCTCTCCCTCTTTCTCGCTCTCTTTAGAATTAATTAGAATAATTAAGTTTCTTATTCTCACCAAGGCTGCATTTATTTGACCAAGAATACAGTAAAACATCAATATTGTGAAATTTTTACAATAAAAAAAA
>NW_015603529.1:0-488 GCF_001515605.1 Sinocyclocheilus anshuiensis | reverse complement strand
CATATATATATATATATATATATATATATTACTTATTACACTTTTACTATAATAAAACCATGGTTCATTTTCATAAGGGTTGTTGGGGTCCCCTTGAAATATTTCCTCTGTGCTACTTGCAACGCTTTTCTAAATTTGGGCAAGTTGTTCATATTTGCAGCGGGTTTCTGTATTTGATTGTGTTGTGAGTATTTGCAGCACGTGTTGTTAAATTGATGAGGATGCTTTCTTAATTTGTTGGTGCTTTTTCTATTTGCATGTGTTGTCTTAAGTTGCAGCACGTTAAGCTCTCTCGGCCACCGTAGAAATTGCTTGTCGGTGGAATCTAAACTGATTAGGACACAGTGTAACTGTAGAAAGTATCTACTCAGTTTAAACGGGGCCTGTACTTTCAGTTGTTCAAGACGGATTTATTTTTCTTGATAGTGTGCAGGTGTTTCCAAGCCAGCCACGCTTGAATGTGTAATTGGTGATCACTGTTGCCCAGG
>NW_015603528.1:0-489 GCF_001515605.1 Sinocyclocheilus anshuiensis | reverse complement strand
GGTCTCTCTCTTGAAACCAACACAGAAGTGACTTAAACTGCAATTAATCGACTGGCCACTAGAGACTGTCTCCAAAAGGGAGTCAATCCCATTAAAATGTCCAACTTTACAGCAGAAAAAAATATGTTTACAGCTTGGTACAGAAAGTGGTTTTGGTCTATATAGCTAATTTTGCCATTAATGACAACTGTGAGGGGGGTGAATATTTTTATAACTCATCCGTTTCAATTATATTAAGCCTTAAAATTCTGCATAATTAAGGGCGTGGTCACTTGAGTGACAGGCGGATTGCCGCTGCTGTCACTACTGTCGAGCTAGGTGGGCGTGGTTCCAGCAACCAGCTCCACCCACGTCCCACCTCTTTGCCCATTTTTGATTATCCAGGAGTGACGCGCGGTGACGCGCTGCCAAGATGGCGATGGCCAGCTACGCCCACTTTGGGCCTCAAAAATGCTCTTCAGAAACCTACGGGTGACGTCACGGACACTA
>NW_015603527.1:0-488 GCF_001515605.1 Sinocyclocheilus anshuiensis | reverse complement strand
ATATATATATATATATATATATATATATAAATACAATTTCTAAATCTATGCAAATGCACAATTGTGTGTGTGTGTGTGTACACACTTTACGAATACCCATACAGGAATGAAATCACCCTCAGATTATAGATGTAATTTAAGATGCTGTTAAACTTTCATATAATACCAATAAATGCCTGAAGAGAAAACAAAGCTGTTTGCCATTTTGCAAGTAATGCATCACCGTATTTTATTTTTATGAGATATCGTGGCTCAGCCTGTGGAAAAACCCACTCGCAGATGAGTTTTAATTAATCATCCTCCAATCAACAAATGTTTCTCTCAAGGCTTTAAACATGTAGAGCTGAAGGCTTATGGCATATGGCTTTAATGAGTATTTATGTGTAGGTGCTGCCATAGAGATAAAAGGGTAATGCTGAAAAGGTTACTATCGTTTGCACTGACTACACTGTAAAATGTAATAAGTTGACTTTACTTAGAAAAAGTGA
>NW_015603526.1:0-481 GCF_001515605.1 Sinocyclocheilus anshuiensis | reverse complement strand
TGTGTGTGTGTGTGTGTGTGTGTGTGTGTGTGTTGGCAGGATGTGTGTGTGTGTGTGTGTGAGGAAAGGCGAGGCGTGTTGTGTTTTGAGGGGTCGCGTGCCACACGGTCAGCGGGTCGCCACAGAAACAGGATGTGTACCTGAAGACAGATATTTCCACGGAAACAATGCGTGAGCGTAGAGCGTCACACGTGCTGGCGGGAAACGGATCCCGAGGTTCGTGAGGTCAGACCGATGTGTGGAACCTTCCCAAATCATCTCCAAAACACTCCAATTAACATCCCAAACAGAGAGAAAGTACAAGTGCTGTTTTACACAGCTACATCAAATTCTAATAACACCCTAGCAACTGCCTAGCAACAATTTAGAACACTGCAGCACTGCCCGGCAGTGCCCTAGCAACCATTTAGAATACTGTAGCACTGCCTGGCAATGCCCTAGCAACCATTTAGAACACTGCAGCACTGCCCGGCAGTGCCCT
>NW_015603525.1:0-489 GCF_001515605.1 Sinocyclocheilus anshuiensis | reverse complement strand
GTAAACGAGTTGAGTTCTCTGCACGTTTGGCTCAACCATCTAACAGATGCGCAGCGTACTGACTAGATTAACTTAATTACTGACTATGTTTCCTGATGCTCCTTCTTGTACAAATTTAATAAGGCACGACATTGATGTGGGAGATTCAGTTCCAATTTGTAAACGTTACTATCGAGTGTCTGTGAATAAGAAAAAAATATCTAGATGATGAAATCGAGTATATGCTGAAAAACAATATCGCTGAACCTTTTTTGTCTAGTTGGGCTTCTCCATCTTTTTTGGTGAATAAACCTGATGGGTGGTTTAGATTTTGTAATGACTACCAAAAGGTAAATGCTGTAACAAAGCCTGATTCTTTTCAGCTGCCCCGAATCTAAGATTGTATTGATCAGGTAGGAAATGCTAGATTTGTGAGCAAGTTTGACCAACTAAAGGGTTACTGGCAGGTGCCTTTAACTGCCAGGGCTCAGGAGATTTCTGCTTTTGTTA
>NW_015603524.1:0-489 GCF_001515605.1 Sinocyclocheilus anshuiensis | reverse complement strand
TGACAGGCCTCTTAACACTTCACATGGCTTTTAACAGCATCCTCTCTTAATGCATGATGTGTGTTATAAGGAGGTTTGATGTTCATAAGGATTTTGCTGCAAAGTGTGTGTGAGGAAGAGAGAGAGTCGCTCATGTGCCGCACTGCCATTAACCTGTACCTCTTCCTCATTAGTGCTGTATCTCTGTTGCCATGGTGGTCTATTAGAGGGCTCAGATTAAAGCATCATTTGCATGTGAATGCGACTGTGTGTGTGTTTGTGTGTGTGATTAGGGGGTGGGTATTTTCAAGGGTAGAATTGGGGCACAAGTAGCTTACAGTCTCGATGTTGTGTTAATAGAAAACAATTGACAGTGACGGCGACTTTTGATAGCACAAACCCCATAAATATGAGGAATGTACAGTGAGGCCAAAGAAATGTCTGAAGGTCATTGCTTTAGATGTCAAAACAAGTGGCAACAAACACTGCAGGATCTTTCTTCAAAACTTA
>NW_015603523.1:0-489 GCF_001515605.1 Sinocyclocheilus anshuiensis | reverse complement strand
GGGGGTAAGTGATTAATGACAACATTTTCATTTTGGGGTGGAGAAACCCTTTAAGTTCCTATTAACTTGAGCTTAACTTGAGCTATGTGGATTTGTACTGCTGTTTAACACAAATATTTCAAGAGTTCTCACCTTTATGTAAATGACTATCATAAAAGGTTAATAATGCCCAAATTGTAAGTGACGATCCAGAGCAATCTGATACGTGTCTGAGGTAACAGGATCCCTGCAGGGTGAGTTCTGCTCCTGTCAGAGAACTGCGTCATGAAGCTACACATAATACCACTGAAACCACAGTTTCATTATGCTCATAAAACAACCATTCAGAGCACATTATGGGATCATGTGACATGCTCACCAGACAGATGCCTATGGTGATCACTGGTCATATGAATCACTGGTGGTCTCTGATGTGGGTTTGTGTCGGTTGGTGGTCCAGCAGTGCAAGGACCGGTGGTCTGTAACACAATGCGTCTATGCAGGGGCAAA
>NW_015603522.1:0-489 GCF_001515605.1 Sinocyclocheilus anshuiensis | reverse complement strand
GGCTTCCACTTACTGTTACTTAACAAACTTAACAAAATGTGCAGATAAATGTATGTAAATGTGATTGTTAAAGGAATAAATAAATGAAGAGTCATGATAAACATTTTAAAATTGTTTTTAATTATGGTAATTTATTGTGGTAAGCAGCTTTTTAACTTTTTAAAATAATAATAATAATACTGTGTATTGTGTACATTAGGTTTTTTAATTCATTCATAAATATCATGAACAAAAGCAAAACAGTTTGGATCCCTCTATTGAGCCACTCCAAAGCAGGCATTCTGCTGCCATGGGACTGCTCCGGTAGTGGACATAAAATAGTCCTTGTATGCCTCCCTTATCAGAAATGCTTCTCTTAATGTTTGATTTCCACACTGCTGTAGATTCTGTATAGCTCCACTAGTGTTGGATTCTGCCATACACTCTGGTGCTTGGTTGTGCCGTGTTGGGTCGGTGGTTTTGATGATGTAGTTATGCAGGACACAAGTG
>NW_015603521.1:0-489 GCF_001515605.1 Sinocyclocheilus anshuiensis | reverse complement strand
AATTATTATTGTTATTTCTTTCTTTCTTTCTTTTACAATAATAGGTCCCTGTGAAATGTTTTATTTTTTCTCTGAATTTTTCAGGATTTACGATTTACTACATATTTACAATCAAAAACTGTGGTAATCAAAGCAATTTAATTAATCTTTTAAAATGTAATCAAATTAAACTTTTTTGACAAACAAACAGCTGTACAACAGAGGTGTACTGTTAAAATTAATTTCTCCTGGAAGAAAGAAAGTCATACGAGGTTGAAAACAGGAGTAACTAATAACATTTTACTTCAGGCCGACCCCAGAGCTCACTGAGCTCATTGGGATTAATGCAGTAAGAAATCACTTACTTTAACTAAACAAGATAAACAAAAACTATTTCAACAGCAGTTGTGTTGGATTTCTATTGGAAGCAGCTTTGGGAAACCTTGTGATTCTTATGAGCACTAAATGACTGATGCATGAGATCACTGCTTTATGTCATCTGATTCCTGC
>NW_015603520.1:0-489 GCF_001515605.1 Sinocyclocheilus anshuiensis | reverse complement strand
TTTACCCATCCACAGGTCCCGTTAAGAGGACACCCTGGAACAAGCAGGAAATGCATGCTGTGGAGAAGCATCTGATGAAATTCATTAAGAATCGGAAAGTTCCAGGAAAGTCAGACTGTGAAATGTGTCTGAAAGCTGAACCACTGGCACTTAAACACAGAGAATGGTCAGCTGTGAAATTTTACATAAAAAATCGAATCTCTGCTCTGCAAAGAAAAGATTTAGCATGTTAATTTTGACCTTCACCATGTCCTTGAGTTTTGACCACATGGTTACATCTGGTCATACATGAATTTGTCAGGTTCAGTTATTTTAAAAAGGTTTTTTAGTGATTCAAATACTTTCTATTCTGGAGTTAATGAAGCAGTGATTTTATGCTAGTAATATTTGTTAAACACCTAAACTGTTATCTAAGATATGACGATACTTGGTGGTTTTTACATGTTTCCCATCGTTAGCGGTTTCATGTTTACACAGGCATGAGTTATA
>NW_015603519.1:0-489 GCF_001515605.1 Sinocyclocheilus anshuiensis | reverse complement strand
TGCTGAGCATAAATCTGAACCCCCCCCCCTCACTGCACTGGACGCATGCAGTGATGCAGGCACTTCAAACTGACGCGCACACACAAACTAATAAAGACTTTTTTTTTCACGAGGTTTCTGAGCTTTGTGCATCGAAAATGGTAGGGATACTTGGATAATCAAAGGCTAAAGATTAATATTCGGCTATTATTTACACTGCCCAGTGTCCTTCCAAACCCTAGCATTTTTTCATGGAACATTAAGCAGACTTTTTGAAGAACATTTACACAACTTCCTTCCATACAGCAACAGTTCACAATGACCAAGTCAGTCAGTGTCCAACATTCCAAAAATGAAGTCTTATGAAGTCATTTGATTGGTTTGTGTGATAAACAAATGGAAATTTAAATCATAAAATCGTGTGCTTCATCAAAATTCTCAAATTTGATTTGCCAAGATGTTCAGATTCGAAAAAGATTCTGATTTCACTGTTGAAAATAAAGGTTCTTG
>NW_015603518.1:0-474 GCF_001515605.1 Sinocyclocheilus anshuiensis | reverse complement strand
GTGTGTGTGTGTGTGTGTGTGTGTGTGTGTGTGTGTGTGAGCATACACACTTTTCGTTTTCTTTAATAATTTCATTTTGTCTCATCAGGTAACATTTGAGATCAACTTTGACTTCAACCTGAATCAACTAGAGAAACAGGCTGTTGTGAACTTTGAAGTGCAGAGGTAAAAATACTGTTTTTAACACATTTCTGTTCTAACTTTTGTGCATCTGTTTGGTTTGACTGTAAATAACCCTACACAACTTTTTCCAGTGACAGTGAGGAGGAAGTGACATCTGATAACAAGGTCTCTCTATCCATTCCAGTCCAGTACGACACCGAAATCATCCTCACAAGGTCAGAGGTCAAACTAATGCTCTGATAACCTTTATCTGCTCTAATGTGGTCATTTTAAATAATTATATTTTTTTTTACAGTTTTCTATTGCAATATATATTAAAATGTAATTTATTTCTGTGATGCAAAGCTGAAT
>NW_015603517.1:0-489 GCF_001515605.1 Sinocyclocheilus anshuiensis | reverse complement strand
GCTTGATGTAGTCTTACGCGTAGGCACTTAAGTGTGCCTTTTTTCATCATTAAACCTTCCTACGTATGATAATTGTGTTTCATTTCAGCAGTAGAGGCAGGCAAATCTTATTAAAGCGAGAGAGTGAGAGGATGAGAGAGGAAAAACTGTGAAGAAACCAGAAGGGTCTTGTTCCAAAGGGGCCGTCTGCAGCGAAACCCCGAGAGAAATGCTTTGATGGCCTCAGCTGTTCCACTGAACAGACTCTGACTACACTTCCATATCATAAAGCAAATATAAATAATGCGGGTGCAGTAGTGTAAAACATAGCGCAACTTTAATGCCATTTCTGATTTACTCTGAACATTTGTTTCTGAGGCACTGTACACACATATATTTATTTGCTTGCGACCTGCATGCTAAGTGTCTTGCTTGAGCTACGCCTGTGAATATTTTATTCCTCAAGCTTACAGTTTACTGCATGGGTTCTGTTCTGTGTGTACTGACATC
>NW_015603516.1:0-489 GCF_001515605.1 Sinocyclocheilus anshuiensis | reverse complement strand
TTTTGCCTTTGTAGGGCAGAATATTTTTGACACATATAGTAAATTATCACACGGTATTAAATGCATAAAAATGCACATAAACGTCATTGATGGTTACATTTCATGTGGAATTAGAAGGTCTTTAATGATCTACACTTAGAAAAAAATGTATTAGTTGACCAGTCTACTACAATCAGCTGTTCTCAGTTCCTCTGTGGGTTACTTGATTAGCATTTCTTTCTCACTTTTTCTCGGTAGAGGTGGTGGCACTTCTCAGTATGCAATCAGTCACTAGGGCCAGCCACTAGATTAGGACTGGACTCACTGTGTGCACGTGCTCTTTGAGCTGTAGGGGGTGAACTGTCTTCCTAGAGATTCAGGATGTGATACAGCAGAAGTTCAAAGGACTGAGCCATTGTACCAGCAGAAAGCAAGGAATCTAAGGCAGGAAATAAGGGCCATGGGGACAATTGTGAGTCATATTCACATTTTCACACTGAATTGTATCCT
>NW_015603515.1:0-489 GCF_001515605.1 Sinocyclocheilus anshuiensis | reverse complement strand
TTCAAATCGCGGTATACCTTGAAACCGGTAATCGTCCCATGCCTAGCCGATACTAAATGACCATCAATGGTGAAAAAGGCTTTCATGCAGAAGGGCTAAAACATCTACCAGCAGAGGCTAAGGTTTACTTTCTGTAACATTGGTTGTTAAATGTATACTATATCTTACATTCTTCAAATTGAACAGCTCATTATATTCCAGGAAATGGAATCCAACAGTCGCTTCCTTTACTGTGGGGTTGTCCAACATCCGCTGGAATGCCACTCTCTCATGATCACGCGTATTACAGTTAGTGGAAGCTAGAGATGCATCGATGCATCAATGCATCGATTCGCTTCATAAGGCGTGAGCCGTGAGGAGCACTTTTTATGATGGATGGATGCACTTTTGTAACTGTAAAACAACACCCTTTTTCACCCTGTCAAAAACAGCTCTGTTCACATCGACCCGTTTCAGTGCATGTCCCTTTAAATGCTAATGAGCTCTGCT
>NW_015603514.1:0-489 GCF_001515605.1 Sinocyclocheilus anshuiensis | reverse complement strand
TGAAACCCTGTCTGAACATTTAGCAGGTTATAAATCATATATACTCTTTATACACAGTACTGATACACACAGAACAGGTGGTTTTGTCCTGGTAAATCTTTTTTTTTCTTTTTCTTTTGTAATTGTCTCTGCCATTGCTCCAGCTGCAAAACCAACAATAATCAACGTGAATTGTACAGCAGACTGCCACATTGAACAATGCTGGCATTGTGAGTTCATGTGTATGAGAACAGTCTTTGTCATTCTCTATAACTGACAACCAGGGGCGGACTTAAGCAAATTCCAGGTATGGGGCTCCAACACACCAACTATGTGCTCTTTAACATTTGTAAACCTTATTTTGCTGTCTTTCTCTTATAATTTGTGGCTCATTTACACCATCACAACTTGTCTATAGTGTAGCTAAATTCAGTAAATAATGAATCAACCTGAGGGGCGTTTCCGCAAAAGTAGAATTAAGAAAGCCAGGATAACAGAAAAGGCACGGCT
>NW_015603513.1:0-489 GCF_001515605.1 Sinocyclocheilus anshuiensis | reverse complement strand
TTTATGGGCTAATTTAAATTTTTGGGTGAACTAACCCTTTAACAAGTGAAATCAGACCTCAAACTATAATAATGTACAGAAAACGCAGATCTGTTTCCAATATCAGACTGATAAAAGCGCGATGTGAGCAGATTCTCATGTGCGCGGCGTTTTCTTGAGTCTGCTTTGATTAGCGACGCCTCGGCGGGAACGACAGCTGAAATATGGCACATGTCGGATGAGAGCCTCGTGTTATTTATTTATTTATTCGGACTCTTAAAAACTGTGGTTTGAGCGATGTAGCGCGTGTACGCGGCCCGCATGACGAGCGCAGACGGAGAAGTTCATCACTCGCTCCAGATTCCACTCGGATCCACCTGATAAAGTTTCAATAAAGAGACACTGAAGCAAAATCAATGAGAGTTAGTGGGATGGAGGCGTCTCTCACACACACACACACGGGCCCCGCGGAAAATTTAATCTTCCCAAATCCTCATCAGAGCGCTCCAT
>NW_015603512.1:0-489 GCF_001515605.1 Sinocyclocheilus anshuiensis | reverse complement strand
GTTAATCATTACTGTTGCAAATTGGCGTATGCAGTTATTTCTGAGACACTCTACCTGGACACATCAAATCATTTTGCACTTTTTGGGGAGGTAATAGGTACACCTGCGATTTTTGCACTGACTGTTTTGGTATCTTTGGAACTCTGTTAACCGCTTCCTGTTGCTTTGAAAACAAAGTGCTAATTGTCAGATCTCTTTTATAAGTGACACATACTGCTAATTGGCAATCAGTCTGTTTGCAGCTTCAAATGTAACTTATTTGTAGTAATCTTCAAGTCAAGGTAGACTTTATTATCTTGGATGTTATATCTCAAAATAATATTTAATTTCCCAGTGTCTTTTTTTTCTTTTCTTTTTTTTTTCTGTAATTGATTTAGCAGTGATTTACATTTTGTTGCACAGTAAGCATTTGATTTTGACTTGTTTTTTTGTTTTTGTTTTTTAACCCAGGTATATTTAGTGGATTATGGATTGGCCTACAGATATTCT
>NW_015603511.1:0-489 GCF_001515605.1 Sinocyclocheilus anshuiensis | reverse complement strand
TCCCGGAAACCACGACTACTGACTATCAGTTCCTGGCGCGGATTAATTCTCGCTCCTCCATAAAAATATCAAATACACGCGTGTAAATGGAAAAAGAGCATGTATATATTATTTTATCATCTGTTTGACTGAAACGCGTGTAACAACTCTAACAGCAGCGCTCCCGAAGCCACGGGGTGTTTCTCATCGGCGCGGCATTAGGCGCGGGACCTCGTGACGTCACTTCCTGTTGCCGGTTCTGCAGGTAGGAATGATGCAGGAACATTTATTGTTATTATTTTTATAGTTCTTCATTATGTAATGCATGATTTTTCTGGTGTATACTTATAGGGAATGTTTTATAATGATGGTTTAGTATATAGAAACACGAATGTGTCGTCGCATTTGTCACTCGTATCTCTATATCCGATCTTTATTATGAAAAACTGATAATTTGGCTCTTGAATATGTTGTCAGTGTATAGTATTCGAGGTTTTTTCATTCAAAAAT
>NW_015603510.1:0-489 GCF_001515605.1 Sinocyclocheilus anshuiensis | reverse complement strand
CCAAAATTGGGTTGAAACAACCCAGCATTTTTTAGAGTGTGGTTTTAATCAGGTCAGATATATTATTTAATATGACTGAATCAACTTAATACAATAGTATTCACCAGTTAGTAGATTTTTTTAGATTAATCAGAAATAGCCTACTGTAAAGATATTGTAAGATATAGTAGGGGCGAGTTGTCACAGTTTTCACATGGTGAATAGGTTTTTGAATAGACACAAACTTATATTGTTTATTACAAAAAAGGTAAGTTTCCTCTGTTATTAGCTGATTAATAAAGTTCATTTATCACATGTTGACCTATTGTGACAGCATGCTCCTATAGTGGGGCATGTTGTCACAGTATGGGGTAAGTTGTCACAATGGAATTTGCCATTAAATAACAAAATAAAATACAGTAAAACAGCTATGAAATACAAAATTATTAATGAAACATCAAAATGGAAATGCACAATAATAATATTAGTAATATTATAGTAATATTAAAT
>NW_015603509.1:0-489 GCF_001515605.1 Sinocyclocheilus anshuiensis | reverse complement strand
TTATTTATATTTGGAAGAATTTACATTATATTCTTTTCTATATTTATATATTTCTAAACAGATATTATCTTGTATCTTAATACAGGTGGCAGAATTAAAAAAAAATATATGGATAGAAATGTTAACAACATTTCAGAAATGCACAGAGTGTGTGAATTACCACATGTGAGTGCAGTGTTACTTCTCTAACGTACTAAGGATTTGCAAAGAGGCAACCCTTTGTACTTGTTAGACTCTGGTCTCTTCAAAGATAGAATTTGGAGGACATTCGGAGGACATCTGCTTCGCATAAATGCTTAAATGTGTAAATTAGTTTGAAAAACTGACTGATTTATTGTTGATTTTTGGCAAATCTGCTTCTTCTACACAGAAATTCATGTTCAGTGAAGCTTCTCCCACAGCAGTCACACATTCAACAGTTCAGCAATAAATGCTGGAATATCGCCATCAGTTTACAAGTGAAGACGAGCATCTAATCATCAGGAAGAG
>NW_015603508.1:0-489 GCF_001515605.1 Sinocyclocheilus anshuiensis | reverse complement strand
CAAAGTGCACACACACAGCAGTGAACACACACAAACCGTGAACACGGTTTTAATTAATCAAAAGTGACAAAAAAAATTATACATTGTTAAAAAAGATTTTTTATTTCATATAAATGCTGTTCTTTTGAACTTTCAATCATGAAAAAAACAAGCAACTTTTTCCAACACTGATAATAGTAAGAAATGTTTCTTGAGCACAATAGTAAGAAATGTTTTACTAACACTTTATTTTATAAATTGCACTAAAATAAAGTGTTACTAAATCATTTATTTTACTAACACTTTATTTTAGTACAATTTATGCCTTCGAATTCATCTGGGAGCTTTTCACATCAACACTTTTTAAAAATGTTTTTGAAAGAAGTCACAGCGTTAACCACATACTAAAATTAATTCAAATTATATACTACCAGCCCGTGACAAAATTCTGATTGGCTGTTTGGGTGAGTAGTACCTGAAGAACAGAGTAGAAGCCCTTCTGATTGAGAT
>NW_015603507.1:0-489 GCF_001515605.1 Sinocyclocheilus anshuiensis | reverse complement strand
GTAAAACCTACATATATGTATTCTCTTCATCATGGACAACAAACTATGTTGAGTCACATTTATATCTGACAGTTTTCACAGGCCACCCTTTTCTATTCATACGTTATGCCTCCTATAGCTTTTGACAGGACAATGTGAGGTCATCTGATGAAACATGGAAAAATTAGAAAGAAATGCTTTCATAATAATATTAATAGATGATTTCTTTTATTTTTTAAGTAAACGCCAATAAATATAATGGATGAACCTGCAACAACTTGCCATTATCTATTCCCCACTGTTGAGCAGTAATCAAGGACAATTTATACACATTGTGATATACTTCACTATTACTATTACACAAGGACTACTTCATGCAGTACTAAGAATCACAATATAAAAAAAAGAACTGATTAGCAAAAATTTGTGTAAAAATGTTCTCACCCCCTTATCTTGCTCCTCACATGCTGGACATCAGTAATGTGCATGCTCTTGGTTTTAATGCAGTAC
>NW_015603506.1:0-489 GCF_001515605.1 Sinocyclocheilus anshuiensis | reverse complement strand
TGGATAAAAGCGTCTGCTAAATGACTAAATGTAATGTAAATGTACCTACATGTGCAGTAAATGTGAATCTAAAGTACACATTCCCCAGATTTTACACGGTAAATAAAACAATAAAAATAAACATAAAATAAACATCATAATTAAAAGGTCGATGATAATGATAATAATTTAAATGTACCCTACTAGAATGAATTGAATATCAAATGTTTTAAGTAAAAAAAATTACATTATTGTGTGATTTTAATTGTCCAGAATATCTTCTTTTTTTTTTTTAAATTTTATGAAAAATAGGTCTCTGAAAAAATAACTTTGTGCCTTTAATTCAAAAAGAAAAAAAAAAGAAAAAAAAAAGAAAAAAAAAGGGACAGGCTACTTTTAGCAGGCTATAGCAAGCTACTTTTCCTACATGTATTTCACATGAAACACTCACCTTGTCCACTAGAGATGCAATTTCATTAATTGTGACTTCAACAAAAACTGCCATCTGAT
>NW_015603505.1:0-487 GCF_001515605.1 Sinocyclocheilus anshuiensis | reverse complement strand
GTAAAAACAGTAATATTGTGAAATATTATTACTATTTAAAATAACAGGTTTATTTTAATATATAGTATAATTTAGTCCTGTGGTAGCAGTATTAAGCAGCACAACTGTTTTCTACATTGATAATATATCAGCATGTGAATTTATGGGAATTAAATTTGGGGAAATTTAGTTTAAACTGCATCATACACAAACATAAATATAAACATTTTTTTTGGTCATAAGCTGACATACAAACTAATACAAATTTCAAAAATTACATTTTTGACTTTGATTTAATTGAAAGTAAATCTTTAATGAATTCTTTCACAACACAAAAGCATAAATGTTGAATGTAATAAACATATTTAATTTCCCTTTGATTGCTGTAAAATGAAAGTCTCCCCACCCTTACCCTTAAAAAAAGTGCAAGGGCCTTAGATCCACAAAGTCCTTTCCACCAGTTAGATACAGATACAGGTGCATCTCAATAAATTAGAATGTCGTGGAA
>NW_015603504.1:0-489 GCF_001515605.1 Sinocyclocheilus anshuiensis | reverse complement strand
TTTACCGTCTGCTTGTTTTTGACTCATTACACCTCCCAAGCCGAACAAAGAGGCATCAGCAGAAACACATGTCTCAGCCATTGGGGAATATGATGCCAACACGCGCTGTGAACTAAGTTCTGATTTCAATTTCTGAAAAGCCTCTTTTTGTTGTGCTCCCCAGCACCATTCATTTTTCTCACAGAGCAGATCTTTGAGTGGGCGGGTGTAGGATGCAAGGTGGGGTAAAAACTTACCCAGATAATTTGCCATCCCCAACACTCTTCTCACTCCTTCAACCCCAGTAGGCTCCGGCATCTCCAAGATCGCCCTGACTTTATCTGGATCCGGTGCAACACCATCTGCACCGATGCGGTGCCCCAGAAACATGATGCTGTCAGTCGCGAACACGCATTTTTCATTTAAAGTCAAGCCTTCATCTCTCAGTCTCTTAAGAACTCCATACAGTCTGTCGTTGTGCTGCTGCATGTTCTCACCGTAAACTACTAT
>NW_015603503.1:0-489 GCF_001515605.1 Sinocyclocheilus anshuiensis | reverse complement strand
CTATTAATTATATTTATATATTAGATTATTTAATATTTAATTTAATTATTATTTGACTGTGGGAGTGTGATATTGGTTTTATACTTGGTTTTCCTATAACATTTTTACTTTTACTCTGCCAATGATATGGCATATCAAAATATTTCACTTTTAATCTTTACATTATAACTATGTATAACTATCTGGACTCCACCCCTAGTGAATTAAACATGAGTCTTCCATCTCTAAGCAACAGTAATCCAATGTTCTAATTCAATCAGAACATCACACCGAATTAAAGATAAAGCAGACAATTAGATTCCTTTGTGGATTTTATTTGAATACCTTTCTACAATAGGCACCCAAACCGAACTATTATTGAGCTTAAAAGTGCTGTGAGAGCTCTGTAGAAGCGCATTACCAGTAACATGATCACACATCTGTCTTTCTACATTAAACTCAAACCCATCACATACATACATTAATCTGACCGTAGGCTCTCTGATTTAT
>NW_015603502.1:0-489 GCF_001515605.1 Sinocyclocheilus anshuiensis | reverse complement strand
CTAAATGCCACAGACTTTGATGAGGGTAGTAATAGTGATATTGTTTATTCTATAATTAAAAGAGATCAAAATAAAATTCTACAGATTTTTGATATTGACCCGAATGCTGGTGTTATCACAGTTAAAGGCAATATAGATTTCGAGGAGAACAATGCATTTGAGATCCGCGCACAGGCCAGTGATAAAGGACAGCCTCCGATGTCCACGCACTGCAAAGTCCTGGTGGAGGTGCTGGATATTAATGACAATGAGCCAGAGATAACCGTGACGTCACTCCTCAGTACAGTGAAAGAGGATGCCAGTATTGGCACTGCTATCGCTCTCGTGTCAGTGATTGACAGGGACGACGGCAAAAACGGTATGGTTAATTGCTTTGTGTCCAAAAAAGTGCCTTTTAAACTTGAGACGAATTACAAAAATTATTATTCTCTAGTGGTGGATGGACCTCTAGACAGAGAGCGCGCGTCTGAGTATAACGTGACTATCACA
>NW_015603501.1:0-489 GCF_001515605.1 Sinocyclocheilus anshuiensis | reverse complement strand
CAAGCACCATTCAGTAAATGTAAAAACATATACTGCTTTTTGATGTATTAACATTTTTGTCATGATCCAGCACCATGCCACAACACTGGCATTCAAGCCAGTCTGGACTGCCGCACCAACTCAGCACTCATTTCTTGGACACCAGGCAATGGTTCATTAAGTTTCAATGCAACACTCCAGTCTTTCCAGGACCCCCAAAAGCACAGCTGCTTCAGCAACAGCTCCTCCTGCAACATCAGCTCACTGCCGTGTGGTCAGCACTATAACATCAGTGTTACAGGATACGGCCGGACCTGTTCAACCTCTTCTAAAACCTTGGTCACTCTAGACACGGGTATAACATTAAATAATAACACAAAGTGCAATTAGATTAAAACCTAATTTGGTGATTTTTCTGGCATCAAATGATCTATGGTGCTAAAATCTTATGATTTTGTGCATGAATCTTTTCCTTTCCAGCTCCATGTGTTCCCACTCAAGTCAATGTGT
>NW_015603500.1:0-489 GCF_001515605.1 Sinocyclocheilus anshuiensis | reverse complement strand
GAAAATTCAGCTTTGCATCACAGGAATAAATTACATTTTAATATGCATTCAAATAGAAAACAGTTATTTCATATAGTAGTAATATTTCACAATATTACGGTTTTATTTTCTATGTATATTTTTTTACAGGGAAAAAGTTACAAAAATAATGTCACAGTTGAACAACTCGATCACACCAAACACACAAAAATCTGGACTGCACACCTCAAAGGTTCATGTTCAGAACAGCACACATTCACACTAATTATGCAGTATATATACTGTGCAGAATATGCACATTTTTTGTATGCAAGAGGACCAAGATGACCTGACATTTGCTGAAATGTGCAGCACACATTCACAGCACAATGCCTGCAATACTTCATTGCACAGTGACTTATAGCTTCCATTTCCAATGTGATGAATGAACTGAAAAAAAATGTCAACTACTATTTTTCATTTCACCAGCTGCTGCAGCAATCGGTTTGCATAACCAAAGAATTTCTGCAC
>NW_015603499.1:0-488 GCF_001515605.1 Sinocyclocheilus anshuiensis | reverse complement strand
TGAGCACACGGAGACGATCTTGCATATTGCAAGCAATCACTGCTATAATTTGAGAAAAGCATTTGGGGTTTTCATTACTTGAGTACTTTCCATTTAAACATAAACACTCTCTCAGCAGTTTATGGAGAGAAAAATCAGTCCATTCAGTTTCTTTTCTGCCATTGTTACACTTCCAATTCATTAATTCATACATTCATTTAAAAATGTGTTTAAAAATTATTTAAAAATATGTAATTAATTAAAAAATTAATTAATTAAATCAAAATTATTTGAATGTTAATGTATTTATTTATTTATTTGTATTATTTTATTTAATTTTTATTTGAAGGTCACTTTAAAACTGACTGTTAAAACTTTTTGGCCTCATAATTTATTTTTGATACTTTTTTAATGGCTTTATGTATTGGTTTTCATGTTGTACCCTTTGTCCCAGAGCCAGACTTTCAATCTTAAAGGGGTCATATGATGCTTTTTTAAAGATCATTATT
>NW_015603498.1:0-489 GCF_001515605.1 Sinocyclocheilus anshuiensis | reverse complement strand
CACCAGCCCCACAGACGCTCTGCAGTACCTGCTGCATTTCGCACGGAAACCTGTGGAGGCTGAGAGCGTGGAGGGGGTCGTGCGCATACTGCTCGAGCATTATTACAAGGTATGCAACACAGCCTTCATGGCTGATACTGTTATTACTTATTAAGCACTCAGACATTTTGAAATGAAACACGTGCATATTCCATTAAATGTGTATGATGAAAGTAATATTATGTATTACTTATAATAAATGTGCCCGGTAATGTGGTCTACAGGAGTCAGATAACTCTGTCAGGCTGAAGATCGCTTCATTGTTGGGTTTATTATCGAAAACCCAGGGCTTTGCTCCAGACTGCGTAGTAGATGATGCTATTAACACTCTCAACAATGAAAGTAAGTCTTTGATTGAAAATTATAATGTTCTACTAGAAAGTAATGTGACTCTTAATATAAATGTCTTTATCATTTAAGCAGTTGTTTTATTTAAAGGTCCCATATTGT
>NW_015603497.1:0-489 GCF_001515605.1 Sinocyclocheilus anshuiensis | reverse complement strand
AGGATGGCTTGAGGGTGAGTAAATCATGGTGTAATTTTCATTTTTTGGTGAACTATCCCTTTAATTCTACAGTTTAAGACTGTTCCCAAATGCACTGCACAGTTTAAGAACAAAATTAAAATTTTCATTTAGAATTTTACAATAAAAGTGATCTACTGTCAGGACAATGTCTCTGTTACTTTGGAGAATCAACTAAAATCAATGAGAAATGCGATTACACTTTTTTTTATTTGTTATATGTCCAAGGTCTGTAAGCAGCCCAAACAATTATTTCAAGTTTTTTTGTTTTTTGTTTTTTGCAGACACCCAGGACTGAGGAAGAGTGGCTGGAGATTGCCAAAGGCTTTCAAGAAAAATGGCAGTTTCCTCAGTGCATGGGCTCCCTGGATGGAAAGCATATTTATATCCAGCCACCAGCACACAGTGGCAGTACACTCAGAAATGAATTACAAATGCAGATTTTCCATCCTTATGTTGGCAGCCGTCGAT
>NW_015603496.1:0-489 GCF_001515605.1 Sinocyclocheilus anshuiensis | reverse complement strand
GACTAAATACTTTTTTTCCCCACTGTATATATATATATATATATGCAAATTTCAACTGCTTGATTGCTTGTATCATCGCAAAATGTAAACTATATTAATGTCAAGCTCTAATCTGCTAAATGAGATTAAGACATGACGATATTAAGATATTTTAAACATAGATTTTCTGTAAAGCTACTTTGAATCCTACAATTGATTCCAGGTAGAAAAACAAATCTGGCTGTATAATTTCAGTAGTGTATGATTGTGACGTACGTTGAAGTGCCAGAGAGTGAGCGCCGCGATCACCATTGCTGTGGTCGTCCGTCCTTTACCATTAGAGCAGTTAAAGACGAACGCAGAGAGCGAGTCTTCAGCGAGACAAGACTTCATCGCCTCCAGCAGCCTGTCCAAACCCTGAACACACACACAGAGAGAGAGAGACAAACACACACAGACAAACATACACACACACACACAGAGAGAGACAAACACACACACACACACACA
>NW_015603495.1:0-489 GCF_001515605.1 Sinocyclocheilus anshuiensis | reverse complement strand
ACATTGATGAATACATGGAAGCACTAGGTAGGCTGATACTTCATTTTCCATTTATTTATTCATTACACCGGTGTGAAATAAATGTTCTATGCTAAGGTATGTGAGATGTTACAGAATATATTCTGTTGGAAACAGTCAGAGTAAGAGAAATACGTCTGTATTTTGTACTCAAGAGATACGTTTTAGTACCTTTGGCAGACCTGATTCTATTATGTGAAAAACAAAAATTGGTCCATGTACCATATACGGCTATGGTTGACCAATTTTATATGTATTCAACTTACAGGTGTGAATGTTGTCATCAGAAAAATTGCCAGCTATCTCATCTTTGATAAGGAGATTGTTCAGAATGGTGATCATTTTAATATCAAGACTCTCACCGCCTTTAGGAACTACCATATGGAGTTTGATGTTGGAAAGGAGTTTGAGGAGGATTTGGTTGGTGTAGATGATAGGAAATGTATGGTAAGTGACCTCCTTATTTATAAA
>NW_015603494.1:0-489 GCF_001515605.1 Sinocyclocheilus anshuiensis | reverse complement strand
CCAATACCTGATAAAGCCGTTAACTACTAACTAAAGCATTAATCGCCTCCAACTTTCTTTTTAAGTTGTACTATTCATTCATTTGATTTTAGCGCTAGCAAACTTTCTCACTGCATTGTTAGCTTCACATTTGTTCGTTAAACAACTATATTAAATAGGTATTAAACTCTAAATCTAGATCTAATAAACAGCACCCTTACCAACTCCAGCCTGTTTCCTGCAAAAAATCAAATCAGGGTGATGTTTTGCCATAATTAAAGAACCAGCGCAGAATGCTAGCCACACACTAGCGGCGATGCGGCGATGACCTCCGAACTCCCTTCTTCTGAGGATTTGGATTTGAAGGCTCCTCAGCATTAGTGCCACCTATTGGACACAGGACAACCCTTGTGTCAAATTTTAAGGTAGACGATGAAAAAAATTTTTCAAAGCTACCAGATGCGTACTACTAAAATAGAGACGTGTTTCATGGCGAAAACTTGATTTATT
>NW_015603493.1:0-489 GCF_001515605.1 Sinocyclocheilus anshuiensis | reverse complement strand
GGTAGCAACAAGTTCATGATAGGGGCTCATAATCCATATGGGTGCTGTTAGGCAAGGATACCACCCATCTCCTGGGATTCACCTGCCTTCAGGTGGATACAAATTGCCCTGTGTTTTAGGATGCTTGTGTCATGCACAGAACCAGGAAAGCCAATGGAGACATCAAATAATTTTCAATGGTGGTCACACGCAGCCTGCAAACTGTACTGAAAAGAAGAGTTTTCTGTTAAAGTAACAGGCGTAACATCCCTGTTGAACCTCATAGAGGATTGCAGTATGATACCCTACGGTGGTGCAGATCAGGGTGGACTTCAGGGGACTGTGCCATTCATTTGAGAGTATGATGTGGAGTTTCCACTATACAAAAGGATCAATAAATAGTATCATGCAAGTGTCCTCCTTTCTTTGCTGATGTACAATATTTAATTAAAATGGTAAAATATATCAGCTTAAGTCTTAAAGCCAACACTGAAACTTTATTTAAAAGTT
>NW_015603492.1:0-489 GCF_001515605.1 Sinocyclocheilus anshuiensis | reverse complement strand
TCTATATAGAACCTCAAGGAACCCTTTTTTTTAAGAGTGTAGAACGAGGTTAAGAACAAACTGATGTGCTTACACAAGTGTTGTGAATTAGGCGGATTTTTTTTTCTCGTGAGAAGCTCGAACGTGCGTATAAAAACGAATAATCTACGCAATTATTAGTGAATGAGACCCATTGTGTTTCACAGTTCAAGTTAAACACGCCCATGTGCACATCGTCGTTCAGACCAGTCACGTGATTTTGAGTACGGCTGGAGATAGTAAAACGAATGTAGCCTATGTTTTTAGTGAGTCACGGTCAAACGTACGTTAGAAGCAAAACTCTGCAATTGTTTGAGAGACATTCATATTCAAAATGACGAGTAACGAGAAACGATATGAGAAATCTGACTTTAACCTTGAAATGAAGCTTGTGAAAAAGCATTCTGATCTTTTTTTCTGATTCTGAAAGTTTTTTTTTTTTTTTTTTCTCCTACATATTTTAATGGAGTT
>NW_015603491.1:0-489 GCF_001515605.1 Sinocyclocheilus anshuiensis | reverse complement strand
CTGAAATGCCATGTTGATTAACAAATCATCTGCATCTAAATAACTCACTCCTTCAGTATGACACATTATATAGGTTATATAATATAAGCAGCACTGTTATTTCAACCTTGTTATAGACTGTTTAGTATTCTAGCTAGCGCTTGAACAGATATGAGTAAATTCTGGTCACTTATTATAAAACATTGACACCATGCAATGTTACATTTAGATTGTTTCATGGCTGAATCAGCGCACAAATAACACTATTATGCATTAGTTCAGTGTAGGCTATATTTGGAATTTATCATTTGAGTAAACAAGTAAATTCTGATAGTATCAATCAGTTTTAGTGTACACTGGGAAAAAAATCACTCATTATAGTAATTCAAAAAATTATAGGCAGCATTATGTGGTATTTCTCTTTCAAAAGATGCTTTGTGCAAGTTATGTAAAATGTTTTGGAGTTGAGCATATAACATGACACTGCAGCACACCACATTAAATACATTT
>NW_015603490.1:0-488 GCF_001515605.1 Sinocyclocheilus anshuiensis | reverse complement strand
GAAATATTTTTACTATTTAAAATAACTGTTTTCTATTTTAATATAATTTAAAATGAAATTTATTCATATGATGGCAACGCTCATTTTTTACACGCTTCTTCAGATCCTTCACATGATTACATGATCCTCCAGAAATCATTCTACTATGCTGATTTGTTATTTGATATGCTTTATTATCAATGTTGAAAACCGTTGAAGCATCCAGATCAGCAGCTGATGATTTTTTCAGGATTCTTTCATGAATAGAAAATTCAAAAGAAAAGCATTTATTTCAAACAGAAATCTTTTGCAACATTATAAAATGTTAAAATGTAATGCATCCCTGTTGAAAAAAAGTATTAATTTGTTTCTGTTCTTTATTTTTTTTTTTACTTAATTTTTTTTAATGATTGTGTAGCATGGTTTCCACACAAAAAACTACTAAGCACAACTGTTTTCAAAACTGATAATAAGAAATGTTTCTTGAGTAGCAAATCAGCATATTAGAA
>NW_015603489.1:0-489 GCF_001515605.1 Sinocyclocheilus anshuiensis | reverse complement strand
GAAGATGTCTGGATCTGAAGGCACAGAAGACGGTGAAAAAACTGTATGAACAAAGTGAAGAAATGGCTTTCACTTGATAGTTTTAAAAAAGCTGTATTTTTAAAATTTAATTTTTAGAGAAATATCAGAATGCAAATTCAATATGATGGTAATAGTATATATATATATATACCTTTGTTCTGTATACTGTATTTTGTTTTCAAGCTGAAACAACTCGGTATATCTCTAACAGGTATAAAATCGCATACTTTCTCTGCAGTGAAAAGGCGCAAAATCGTTGAGGATTTGCAGAAAAACTCTTTACAGTTTTCAAAGGACGTCATGAAGGCAAGTGAAGCACTGAAAGGGAAGCAGAAAGTCTCCTCTAAGGGACATTCTAGCGAACGTTGCTCATGACTTGTGTGAAGCTGTTATCAGTACTGCCAGCGCTATTTACATGAACGTACTTGATAATGGTACTATTTGATAAACTAAACTTGTAGTTTACAC
>NW_015603488.1:0-489 GCF_001515605.1 Sinocyclocheilus anshuiensis | reverse complement strand
AGAAGACACATGCAGTTTTATTTTTTTATTTTTGATAGAGGGCAAAAAGTTAACATAGTGTACCTTTAAATATAGCACTGGTGTGTCTCAAAACTAATTGTGATTCAGCAAATTCCACTATACACATATTTATATCAGACATGCGAGATTTGGGAGCTACAGATAGTACTCAACCAGAATGAGCTTTTTACCGCCACAGGTACTGTCGCCGCCACTTCTGCATTTGCTGCCTTTGACCCTTGTGTGACGCTTTAACCACAAGTTATTAAGCAAACATCAAAGCGCATTTTCCCAAATAGCAGTCAGCTTTGCCTTACCAATGGGCAGTAGCGTGTTTAGACACGATGCAAACAACGCAATTGCTTTAAATTAATTTCTGCATGTCACACGCATACTTTGTTATTCGTAATCTGTCCTTTATTTTGACAGAGATCTACATGACATGGGGAAAGGATATCTGTCCATGAAGTAAGAAATCATTGCATATTT
>NW_015603487.1:0-485 GCF_001515605.1 Sinocyclocheilus anshuiensis | reverse complement strand
GGGAATGTAGCATCCAGCAATCACTTTTAGAGTCCTGACAAGATTATTTTATCCTTGTTTTCCTGTATGATTATGTGTTATGTGTGAGTTATGCTCCCAGCATGGGAACTGACAGACTAAATTTACTCAATAAAATGGGGCAGTTAGTGAAGGCAGTCAGCCACAACAAAGAGATCTGTTACAGTTAGCATGTGTGCTAGCTCGACAGACTGCCAACGGCCCCCCAAAAAGATCAATATATCAAACCATGCAACTTTCCTGCATGGAATGTGTGGGGGGCACATGCTGCATTCAGAAATATGACCCAAGAAACCTGTACTGAACGTAAATTAAGAGATCTTTTGAAAGAGATGATTTAGGCAATTGAGTATTTCAGGGATTTAAGCAGATCAGGAAGAAAAGTAACATTTTAGTGCAAGTTGAATAAACTAGGCGGGCATGCACACGCACACAGACACACACACACACACACACACACACACACA
>NW_015603486.1:0-488 GCF_001515605.1 Sinocyclocheilus anshuiensis | reverse complement strand
GCGCGTTAAATATCGCATGCGATTAATCGTGCAGCCCTAGTGTAGGTATAGTGTAGCTATTCATAACCTCACACTTCATTCTTTGAAAAAGTGAAATTTTAGCCCATAAAGCTGCACAGATGCACACTATGAAATGTTTAAGTACTATGAAATGGGATGCTGTAATTGTGCTTTCACATACTCATCACCTATTTGGGAAGGATAGCATGTAAATGGGCAACCCAAGACCTTAATTAGCTCATTTAGGATCTCTTAAGCATCCTTGTGTAGGAAACTGGTGCTGGAAGCTGAACTTGCGTCACTGAGGCTCTGGCTTCGGTCCACGGCTGTAGGTGTGGGTCTCTCATCTCGACCCTCCGGAGACCCGGCTCATGTGAACCAGAGTGGAGGATGGCAGTGGCAGGGCACGTGAAAGGCTCTGCAGACGATCGCTGCACTAATTGGTTAGGCTGGAAGTGCAGTCTGTGCCAAAGCAGTTCTCTCTGAGC
>NW_015603485.1:0-488 GCF_001515605.1 Sinocyclocheilus anshuiensis | reverse complement strand
ACGTGAACTCTGTCGTAAGTTGATTTGTGTGCACGGATCTGCGCTAGTTTCTACATTAGATTGAAAAATGAGGCCCATTGTCTTTTTGTCTGTATTGACTTTCATTAAGGCTGGAATACACTACACAACATTTAAAATCTGAACAGATTTTAAAATGCTAGGCATCATACACTTGCCGACTGGCAACTGGGTATAATACACTGAGGATCACACACTTCCAGACTTTCAAGTCATTCCGAAAACCACAAACTCATGCAGAAACACGCCTAGGATGCGTGTGGCAAATGAAAACATTACATGTTCTAAAATCAGCTCAAAACATTTTAGATACCCTCCAACTGGTAAGAATCATAGTCTGAAGCTAAAAAAAATCATAGTTTGTGTTTTTCTATGAAAGCTGTCGACTCACATCTGCAGACAGGCTCTGATTTAAGGCAGCTGTCAAACTGTCCAGACTGTAAATCGGGCCAAAAATATGGGCAAAATTC
>NW_015603484.1:0-488 GCF_001515605.1 Sinocyclocheilus anshuiensis | reverse complement strand
GTTTTGGGTGAGGTTTTATTAAGAACTTTGTTTGAACTAATGAAGAACAAGAGTATTTGTGGGATTTGAACCCGGATGTTAGTGGATGACAGACAAACACTCCTCCACTGAGCCACAGTGTTTGTGGCACTTTGTTAGTTTAGCAACAGCATCATTAACAATTCAGTAAGCAATAGCGGGATTTGAACTCAGGTCTTCATGATTAAAACACAACGCTTAATTATCTGAGATACTCACTCAGTCTGTGAAGTTGAAGTGAATATTGGACAGAGTTTTATTGAGGGCTTTGTATGATGTTACGAAAAACTGTAAATTGTGGGGTTTGGACCAAGATGCTCATGTTTGAAGGCAAGCAATTATCCTCGGCGCCACAGCATTTGTGACAACAGGGTTTTATTGAGATTTTGACTTTGTTTTACATGATTTGAACTCAGGACTCCAAAATCAGTGCATTAACAAATCAGTCAGAATCAAATGTACAAACAATC
>NW_015603483.1:0-488 GCF_001515605.1 Sinocyclocheilus anshuiensis | reverse complement strand
AACAGGCAATATACTGTGTTGGTTTATAAAGCCAAATTTTGTATATCTGTGCAAAGCTTCAGACATTTGTATAAATAAATAAAATGGTTATTTGTGATTAATTTGACTAACCCTGCTGATAAAAAGGGCTGAGTTAATTGTACCCTTTATGCATCTGGGGTCGGAGCATCTGTCTGTGTCACCAGCGTTACAGACATTTCTCGAGAGTGAGCTTTCGCTCTTAATGAAATTTGAATGAAATTTCGTGTAAATGACTGCACTAATGATGTTAGCACAGGCGCAATGCATCCCTTCTGCAATTTCATCTCTCCAGACAGACATTGATGCAGCCCACTCTCCCCCTTTAATGATAGAGCACAGAGCAAATATAATCACACATGCCCCAACACCCCGCAAACGTATGAGCGCCGCTGACAAACTTTATATGGCCTGGAACCTTTCCAGTGACTGAGGTTGTTGGTGGGGTAACGTGATATATTTTTTCTAAT
>NW_015603482.1:0-488 GCF_001515605.1 Sinocyclocheilus anshuiensis | reverse complement strand
TTGGGATGCAGATGTACATTTATTTTCATTAACAAAAACAGTACCATTGTGAAAACCGTAACAGCCTCATCTTTTATACATTTGTAGATCATAACCAAAAGTACAGCACCTCATTACCATGGTAAAAAAGTAGCGCAACTATATGGTTTCTATGGTGTTTGCTATGAAAAACAGTAGCCTAAAGACATTCAGTCAATTACAAAGCTCTAAGCTCGCGCTGCCCTGTTTTCTTTTGAGGCGAGCGGATAAAAGGTCCATGTGGCGCGCAGTTCAAATGAGTACCGCTATTTTCTGCTTTTGACACGTTTGGCGTTTAACATATCTATCATGCGCAACAGAGTGACAACGACTATCAGTTAGACAAAAATGTCTTTTATCCGGTGTGTTTAGCTGATGATACACTGGGCAACTTTTTGAGCAATGTTGCTGTCAACGGGCAACCTTGGGGGCTGTTTCATAAAACAAGTTTACCAAATAAGCCAGGCTTA
>NW_015603481.1:0-488 GCF_001515605.1 Sinocyclocheilus anshuiensis | reverse complement strand
TGGGCTGGCAAGGCCCTCAGCAGACCCTCCTTATTCTCCTCTTGGCAGCCACCCATAGTTCTCGCTCACTGGCTTCCTAATTTAGTAACGGCGGGTAAAAATATGCACTAACGAACAGGGTCTGGTATGTCAGGCTGCCGTCCAAAAGGGGAGAGAGCGCGCGCACGAGAGAGAGAGGATGAGTGAGGAGGGGGAGAGAGGAAGGGGTTTGAGACCAGGCATTCCAGAAGATGGCAGTGCACAGAAGAACCACAGCACAGCACTGGCACTCTATAGAACATCTGTAGTTATAGTCATAAAAACAGTGTAACAAACTATTAAACAACAATGACACACAATATGTAACATCCTCACTACATTAGGTTACACCAATTGAAGTCATTTTTAATTTTGAATAATAATTGAGATTTTGAATTATAATTTAAATTATAATTTAAACCCTAAAAGTTTTAGGATTTTTAAAAATGTATGTATGTATGTATGTATAT
>NW_015603480.1:0-487 GCF_001515605.1 Sinocyclocheilus anshuiensis | reverse complement strand
GAGTAACACTGCGTGTTTCTAAGCATTTCAGGGGACCTTTAAGTAGTAAAATAATAGCTCCTATAAAATACACAAGATGTGATGCAATGTCAAAAATGAAATCCATGGACCATGGAAAGGCTTTAGTTAAAGTTGTGTTTGAAATATACTAATTATATACAATGAATTGTATGCACCATTCAAAAGTTTGTGGTCTGCAAGATTCTTTTTTTAATCTTTTTAAAATTCTCATGCTCATCAAGGTTATTTTATTTTATTTTATTTTATTTTATTTTATTTTACTTAATTTAATTTAATTTAATTGTATTATTTTATTTGATTAAAATAACAGTTTTGTATATATTTTAACGTAATTTATTCATGTGATTTTCAGCAGCCATTGCTCCAGTCTTTAGTGTCACATGATCATTCAGAAATCATTCTAATAGGCTGATTTGGTACACAAGAAACATTTCTTTTTATTATCAATGTTGAAAACAGTTGTGCT
>NW_015603479.1:0-488 GCF_001515605.1 Sinocyclocheilus anshuiensis | reverse complement strand
TTTTTTTTTTGGAAAATGATAAATATTGCATCAGCTATTATACAAGTACATATGTACATATAAGCCTACAGGTAAGTAATCAGGTAAAACAAAAATAATTGTGTTAATGCATAAATAAAAGTGGCATGCAGACAAATAACCTACCTTTTATTGGATGCTGAATAAAACTAAATCTTTTTAATTTGTATTATTATTATTATTCATTCCAAACATAACAAATGGCAAATGTAACCTATACATATAGTCAAATTAATAACCTTAACAAACCATCTGTCTCTTTCCAAGAAATGTTTGACAAAAACTAAAACTTGATTAAAAGTTCATTTTTTTCTTCGCCTTTCTTTCCTGCTGTTCCTGCTCCAGTCCGGTAGGTGGCGGGAATGCATCCATTCATCATCATTAATCATATCAAAAGAAGACGCGGCCGTGTTTGTGCGCCTTTTACTTTCAGGATAATAAAAGATAACGACCTATAAACTATTTACTCT
>NW_015603478.1:0-488 GCF_001515605.1 Sinocyclocheilus anshuiensis | reverse complement strand
TTCTCAGTATTTTGATTTTTCTGCACCCTCAGATTCCAGATTTTCGTGAATGAGTAATATGTCCAAATTCACAGTATTCATGAAGCAAATCTTGTCAGATGACCTATTACTTTCGATGATATTCTGAAGTGTGCATCCACTGGATACTTCACTGTCCCATGAGGCCAAGAGAGAGGATTTGTGAGTGACAACTGTAACTGTAGGTCAATTGATAATGACAACATGACGAACGTAGCACATCCAGATTATATTCATACTACACACATTCATGTCATATAGAAATAGTTGTGAAGTAAGTACTTAGAAGTGCCTACTCAGCGAGTATGCGATTTCACACCAAATATGATGAACATGATCCTCAAACATCATGACATTTGGTCACGTGACATGCGAGAAACCAATGAGGTTTAGTATTAGTTGACACTTGAGGTTTGTTTTGCCATATTTTATGTAATCTGTGTATGCGTGTGTTGAACAATGTTTTGATA
>NW_015603477.1:0-488 GCF_001515605.1 Sinocyclocheilus anshuiensis | reverse complement strand
CTGCTCTCGCATACTGTCATACCCTTGTACTGATAAACAGTTGGCATGTCACACTCTTGTACTGTTGCACTACTAGACTTTTGCTCTCACACTTTGTTTGAGTTCTTGGTTCAAACTAGTGGTTGACCAATATACCAATGCCAAGGGAAGGGTGGCAGATGGCTGATTTAATATCGATATGGATAGTAGAAATATATATTTTTAAATATACATATATTAATTTGTATTATAATTTATTATATTACATTATAGCTAACTATAGCTAATAGTATTGTGTGTAGCTAATTTTGTAGCTAATAGTAGTGTATATATATACACTACTGTTCAAAAGTTTCAGGTCAATGAGATTTTTTAATATTTTAAAAGAAGTGTCTAATGCTCACCAAGGCTGCATTTATTTGATAAAAAAAATAAATAGAAAATGTGAAATATTATTATAATTAAAAATAAAAATTTTCTATTTGAATATATTTTAAAATGTAATTTAT
>NW_015603476.1:0-488 GCF_001515605.1 Sinocyclocheilus anshuiensis | reverse complement strand
TTTTTTTACCTTCCTAAGGGCAATTTTTATAATTACCTCTTCAACCATTGAATGCATGACTGTTTTGCCAATCATTATTACATATTCGGAATCGAGTCTTGAGTGACACAGAATATACAGTATATCTAATATGCATGTATCTCTAAACTGCCCCAATAGTATAAAGTGTCCTGATATTTTAATAAAAATTAAAAAATTAATAAAATAAAGCATATTTCATTATCTGTTTCACTGCCATCATCACTTATATTCTGGTACATTCAGCATCTGGCTCATATTGGGGATCTTTTTCAAACATCTTTCATAACATAATCTTCATAATCAATATTTTGTTCGCCAACAGCTTTTGCCTGTTTATTAGGTTGGCTTCCCTAGTAAAAAAAAATGTAAAATACTCTATGCCATAATTAAATTCAAATATATTTATTTAATACTAACTATATTAGGGTTGCAAAAAGGTGGAACATTTCCAGTAAATTTAGGAAATA
>NW_015603475.1:0-488 GCF_001515605.1 Sinocyclocheilus anshuiensis | reverse complement strand
TCCTCTCCGCCGGGATGCGGGAGCTGGACAGCGGCTGGAAAGCGGTTCTCTTGGCCGTCATGCTTTTGCGTTTTTCTGCCCGACCGCGCGCCTCCAGACATTCACTCTTTTAAATGAGCTGCTGTGAAACTTGTGTGCATTTTCATGTCTGAACACGGCTGCTGGCTCTCCTGAGCGCTTCTCTGGCTGCATGAAGCCTCGAGGCGGGAGGAAATCTCTGCAGCAAACCCTAGCGGCGGACGGCTCTCTCACAAACTACGGCGAGGAGACAGCAACAGATGTTTCTCCTGTAACACTGTAGCGACTACAAAACCACATCCAGGCTGAGCCTCACAGCCGAGCGGCTAAATAGACTGCAGATTTGGACATTTTAGACGCGAACGAAAAAAAAGTGCTGTCAACGGGGACAGATTCAACCACAACGACATTTTCCGTTTAACAAATGTATTATGGGTTTCCCTCTAGATATATCCCTTTATATATATATA
>NW_015603474.1:0-488 GCF_001515605.1 Sinocyclocheilus anshuiensis | reverse complement strand
AAGTTGCGGACAGAAGGAAACCAGTCACCAATACAGCTCTGGTTATGTCATCAACTTCAAGATCCTATCCAGGTATTTATATCAGAGCTGGTTAGCATTTATGACACATTAATTAGGATGGATAGATAGATTAGAAATTAGGTGATACATTAAAAATATTAGATGTAGATTAAATATATTAGATACAGACAGGTAGGTGTAGAAATATTAGAAATTATGCCATCTTAAATAAGTTAGATCAGTTAGACACGATATAGCAACCAGAGTCAGAAAAGTCTGAGCCAAGTTTGGTGGATGTAGAGTTAAAGCTGTAGGAGGAGTCAGAAAGTATCAGAAGAAGTTTAAATGGCATTTCAGTAGGTTTGCGTTCTCAAGCCAACCTAACTACTGTATGGATTGTACTATTTGGTGCTTAATGAGCTCTGGCAGTAGGACAGATGTTGGTTTAATTTATTAATAATAATTTAATTATCAATTGTCTATTACAG
>NW_015603473.1:0-488 GCF_001515605.1 Sinocyclocheilus anshuiensis | reverse complement strand
TTGCTTACTTTCCTTCAGCGGCGCTGCCTGGATCTCCTTCGGCTCAGATTCTGGACCATAAACAGGCACAAAATCATCAACTACAAACGGAAAAACACACAGGTCATAAAGAGAATTTCCAACATTTGCCTTCAGTCTCTGTCAAACCAGAACAGACAGAAAAAAAGCATGTCTGATCCAAATGCTGTTCCAGTAGTGCTCAACAGGGGGCGTCACAACAAGAAACTGACCTGAAATAGAAGTGCTTTTACTGAAGGAAATATCAGTGCTGGTAGTCTAAACTTTATTTAGAATAATGTTTTCATGACTCTCTTGAATGAATAATGCACAATAACTAAAGTTAAAGAGCTTAATTATGATTTCATGCTGACTTTAAGTGGTTTAAAGATTAATTAATGGCAAAAGTTTACTAATTAGGGCTATAAGTTTAGAACAAACCCTAAACATAGTGTTTGAGGTAAAGAAAAGTCACACACACACACACACAC
>NW_015603472.1:0-488 GCF_001515605.1 Sinocyclocheilus anshuiensis | reverse complement strand
GTCTGTATATTTACCAACGGAGCAGCCTTCTGGACTGTGGACTTCCTCCTGACACAGCGCTCACAAGTTCGGACCTTTCTCTCTACAGCATTGGCCATTCGTGGCCAATAAAACCGGGAACGAAGAAGATCTAGAGTCCTCTCTATGCCTAAATGGCCCATATCATCGTGCAAACAAGTAAGCACAATCTCTCTGAGACTTTTGGGCAACGCTAACTGTCTCTGGACCCTTCCTTGATCCACACGCTTACGATACAATAGCCCATTTATCATCTCAAACTTGTTCCATTCCTTAAGCCACAAAACCATGTTTAGTGGCTTACCTTTCACACTAAGCAGCTTCTCACTAGACTCTAGATAGCCAATGACCTCGTTCATCTCAGGGTCTTCCCTCTGTTTACACCTTAAATCATCTTCAGGCAACCTAGGGATAGAAGGTAGACCATGATCACACTCCTCCATGAACACCTGCGGTAACGCATCTGCAGT
>NW_015603471.1:0-488 GCF_001515605.1 Sinocyclocheilus anshuiensis | reverse complement strand
GGACAAAGGAGGGAGGCAAATGTTTTAAAGAGCATGCGAGAGTTATTAATATAAAAAACAAAATACATTTTTTATATGCGAGTGCAAAAGATGTCATGTTTACAAAATAGTCAAATAAACAGGCAATGTAAGCTCCTGTGTGTGCATGTGTGTATCCCCCTCTGCTGTACGTACATTATGCCCAAATGAACTAATGAGGAGAAAGAAAAAAAAAGAACTGTTCACGCAACAGAGAGCTTCTCACACACACACACACATACACACACACACACAGAAAAGTATTGTGCACCAATGAGCATTTAGCACAGGACTTCCTTAAAAACAGCAGCTACATTTTGTTAGACATCATGTGTGCTCGTGTGTATATTAAGAGTGAAAAGGCAAGAGGAAGTGAATGCATTCAGATGAGGTTATGCAATCATGCCCTCTGCGGCGTGTGAATGTGGAAGGGTACACACATCTGATTGAATGCAACTGAACTTCTATTT
>NW_015603470.1:0-488 GCF_001515605.1 Sinocyclocheilus anshuiensis | reverse complement strand
GCTGTTGTCCATGTTGACTTCTCTGCTGTGTTTATATGCACACGAGCACTCAGTCTCATATCCTACTGAGCTTCCTAGCTAGACAGCATCTTAGGCACCATACGCGCGTTCAACAACTCAACGTTGGCGCGTTTGAGAGCAGTTTTTGGCGCGTTTATAATGTGTCTATAATGTCCAAATATGCTGTCTAGGCTCGCTATTTTTTGGGACACAGCCGATATTTTGGACTGTAATTTCTACATACCCTCTTTCTTAAGTGGCACGGGGGCCTGGGTGTCTTCTTTCTTGTCCTGCACTGTATTTTTTCTGTCTTTCTGGGACTCTTTCTTCGGCTGTTTGGCGGCTTGAGCTGCCGTCTTCGAGCCGCCCGACGCGGCCGCTTCTTTCTTCTTGTTTTCGGCCGCCTTTAATATCTCGAACGGGTCGGACTCGTCGTCCAATAACTGGTCGAACCGATTGGTAACGACGCAGCCGAAGCCTTCTTGCAG
>NW_015603469.1:0-488 GCF_001515605.1 Sinocyclocheilus anshuiensis | reverse complement strand
CATCACACTCTCAAACAGGATTACAAGATGAAGAATAGGCCAAAGGGGAGATGTGTGACATCTTTATAAACAGACCACCATCCGACGCCTCCACCCCCTTCATCGCACCCTCTCGAAAAGAAGACGATGGGGTGATGTTTGGAAAAAGAAACAAGCGGGCCCATACATCCCCCGCTGACTGGTGAATTATTGAAGAGAATGTCACAGACTCTTTCGCCCCGCTCCCTGTGCATTATTGATGCCTGGCACGGTACAATGGTCCCATCTGGAGAACTAGAATCAGAGAGTGGACCCGCTAATCCTCCTTCAAACCCGGCTAACCCTATAAATAATCTGCCTAATTCCACCAATAATGCAGATGATTTCACAAATAATCCAGTGTAATTCTTAATGAACCAACTGAAGTGACCAACCATGCAGATGAGCTATACTACACTATACTACTACCTCTGGACTATCTCTCTCTCCCTCTCTCTCTCTCTCTCTCT
>NW_015603468.1:0-488 GCF_001515605.1 Sinocyclocheilus anshuiensis | reverse complement strand
CTGCTGACAGTATGGCTGCCTTCAGCAGGCGAAGGCAGGGGATAAAAGCTCTCTGCTGCTTTAGGACTTTAATATCTACAAGAAACTTTGCAGGTAATGCTTATTTAATAATAAAACATATTGTCGTAAAAATATTTTGACCACATCTTTTGCTATATGTCAATATCCGCAATTTACCTTCAGCAAATTCACTGTTCAGTTTGCTTGTACCGTATTATAGTTTTTGTTTTATTAATATCACAAAGCAAACTATTAAAGTCTCTGTCGTTAAATGACCTTGAAATTTAATTCTGATTCCAGCAGGTAAATTTGATTATGACCTCGTGGTCATTGGTGGAGGCTCTGGAGGGTTGGCATGTTCAAAAGAAGGTAACGTTAGGTGTCATCCAGTGCTGGGCAGTAACTGATTACATGTAATCTGAATTACGTAATCAGATTCCAAAAATAAATTACATTTTAAAATACTCGTAATCAGACTACAGTTACTT
>NW_015603467.1:0-488 GCF_001515605.1 Sinocyclocheilus anshuiensis | reverse complement strand
GCAAAGCTGAATTTTCAGCAGTCATTACTCCAGTCTTCAGAGTCATATGATCTTTCAGAAATCATTCTAATATATTGATTTGGTGCTCAAGAAACATTTATTATTATCAATGTTAAAAACAATTGTGGTGCTTAATACTTTTGTGGAAAATCTTGTCAGGATTCTTTGAATATGAAGTATTTATTTGAACTATTATAAATCTTTTGTAAAATTATAAATGTCTTTACCGTCACCTTTGATCAATGCAATGCATCCTTGCTGAATAAAAGTATTAATTTCTTGTAAAATGTAATATATGTATATAAAATAAAAAATATGTATTATTATTTACTATAGATATTTATAGCTGTTTTGTTTATCGAAGGTGGCTGGACAAACTGGGACTTGCTGCCAAACTTGGTTTGGATGTCGTCATTAGACAGGTGTTAATTGGTTCTGGCACTTACCATTTAGTGGATGATAACCTAGATCCTCTTCCAGTAAGTGTT
>NW_015603466.1:0-488 GCF_001515605.1 Sinocyclocheilus anshuiensis | reverse complement strand
TTATTTTCAGAGAACAGTGTGATCACTAATAGCTTTCTCCAGGTACTACAGAATATAACTACGAGACTAAATTAATACTGGAGAAAAGAACACCATCTGTGGTTGGTAAATACGTAAATAAATAAATATTTCTTAAAACTCTGGAAGCTGACAGTATAAATGGATTATTGTTCAGTCTGACGGAGCTCCACATAATAACAGTGGCTCAGTCAATAGAGTGAGTTTATGATTATCTGTCTCTCAGTGTTTAAAACTTGTTTGAAAAAAGTATTTTGCAGTTGTGTTTGATTATGACGCTAACGATGCATAAGGCCGGGTATACACTGTGTGATTTCAGCAATGTTTTTGTTAAATACCAACTCTCACTGAAGGAGATAATCACATGCGAGGTCAAGCCAAAGCTCAGGATTTATGTGCTCACATGCGGTCCCTTCATTGAGATGCAACTCCACCTTATTCCTGACGAGCCGACTGTGGTTTAAATTATG
>NW_015603465.1:0-488 GCF_001515605.1 Sinocyclocheilus anshuiensis | reverse complement strand
GGGCTTCTTGAAACTGAGACGCGCAACTTCAGCAACAAGTGGGAGCAGAGTTTTAACCTCAAAACACACCCAGTAACACACACACACACACAAACGCCTCAAATGAGAGAGGTGTGGCTTGAAACACTACATAGATGTGCCTGATGAACATCTACTCATCTATATGGCTTTCTTTCTTCTGTGATACACAAATGGAGATGCAACGAAGAATGTGCGAGCTGTTCTTTTCTATACAATTAAACCGAAAAAAAACATTTTCCTTGAAAGACTTACTTTACAGTCACCAGTCACTTTTATAGCATGCAAAAGAGATGTATTCACAATCTGAACATCTCCAAAAGTGTTTTGTCTTAGCTTAATCGAAATGAACTGGTTTTATTACGTTAAAAGAATGTTCAAATTCACTCAAAAATTTGCTGAAAACTCACCTTCAAGCCATCCAGGATGTAGATGAGTTTGTTTGTTCATGGGAACAGATTTGGAGAAAT
>NW_015603464.1:0-488 GCF_001515605.1 Sinocyclocheilus anshuiensis | reverse complement strand
CCAAAGCCGAGGTGATGGAGGAGATCGAGGACAATCATGAAGAAGCAGAAGACGAGGACCCTGCTGACCTCTCATCTGTACGGCTCGGACATCTCTCACCCATCACACATCTCTCAGTATACACATGCACAAATAATGCACTGCTCATGGAAAAGTGCTCGGGGCGTAAAGAGAGACAGACACATCTGTTTAGCGCTTGTTAATGTATGGAAAGTTTATTCTGCGATTCAGTGCGGGTGTGTCTATGAAAGACAAAAGCAGCACCGCACAACATGCTTAGAACTCAATGAATTATGCAGATATGTGCTCATTTTGGTTGTGTAGCATTTACCATTGCTGCAGTGCATATGATGTATACAGTAAGCACATTTTTGTACACAAAATACCTGGATGATCATTGCCAAAATTAGATGTATGCACCAGAGCAGGGAATGCTGTATCACACAATGCAATGCATTGATGAATTAATTATAGCCAGAACTCATGTG
>NW_015603463.1:0-488 GCF_001515605.1 Sinocyclocheilus anshuiensis | reverse complement strand
AGACGGCCTCGGCCCCCGAGCCGTAATTACCTGTCACGGTGTGAAATCAGATGAGAGCGTGACATTGTGCCGGTTAGAGGTCTGGCACCTGTCTCTGTGAGCCGGACAGACGCTGAGCGTGTTTGAGTGAACGGAGGTGCTGATGTGTGAAAGGCTGTGATTTGAGCGCTGTGAGCAACCGTGTGTCACGTGACGAGAGAACAGAAGAACACGGGAAGAGTCTGCGGTGCAGTGAATGCAGACCTGTGTGCAGGCTCATGAAAGAGTCTGTTCACGTTAAACCGCTTCGCTTTCATGAGGCCTGTGTCATTTACATCCAGCTGAAGCAGAAGAAAATCACCTCTGCACATCTGGAAATGTCTGCATTAGGGATGCTGATAACCTGATATTTTTCAAATCATTTTGGCCGATAACCGATAGCGATACATATTCCCCTTTGTTTGGTCTCTCCTGTGCGGAAATTATAAACAAATTATTTTTAATTTTGG
>NW_015603462.1:0-488 GCF_001515605.1 Sinocyclocheilus anshuiensis | reverse complement strand
TACATATTTCAGATTTTCAAATGCATTTTAGTTTTGCAACAAATTTAGATATTTTATTTTTGCTGTTCTGATTTTAATTTTAGCCTCATGATATAAATACAGAAAATATAGCACAGCTAACTTCTGACCAAAATGTCAGTAATTTCCTTTTGTGTTAGTCTGTCCCAACATTACTTTCTTAGCTGGCCTGATATGTATTTTAATGGCCTTTTAATGTCAGGGAAAGATCAGAATGAAAGGGAATCATAGAAATCTGTCAGCCACTTTTTTAAAGCAGATAGCAAGAGGTCAGATACAGAGATTGACAAGTGTATGTTTGTGTGTCTATGTCATTATCCCTTGGCTATTACACCTGATAATAAATTTTCCCTGATGCCCCATAGTTATCTCTAAAATCAGACAGACAGCAAAGGCTCTCATAGAATCGGATTTTAGCATGTTTTTTGCCTGTTAATTGAATAAAATCAGCAATAAAAATACTGCACTAT
>NW_015603461.1:0-488 GCF_001515605.1 Sinocyclocheilus anshuiensis | reverse complement strand
ATTTTTAACCAAAAAAGTTACGGACTGCAGCTTTAATATGAGTGAGGATTTATTTGTATAAATGTAACTAAATTAAAATACCTTGATGCATGGCACACCCATGAGCTGCAGGAGACGCAGGCAGTCCTGTTTAAAGTTGGACACTAAAGTACAAAATAGTGTACATAAATGCCATATTAACCAGCACACTAGAAATAATGATTAGCTGAAACAGTGTGAAACAATACAATACAGAATACTTTTAATGACAGAAAAGGCCTTTATAATGTCGCAAAAGATTTCTACTTCAAATAAATGCTATTCTTTTGAACTTTCTATTCAATATTCATGAAAAAGTATAACTTTTCACAAAAATATTAAGCAGCACGACAGTAATAAGAAATGTTTCATGAGCAGCATATTAGAATGATTTCTGAGGGATCATGTGACGCTGACGACTGTAGTAATGGCTGCTGAAAATTAAGCTTTACAATCAAAGGAATAAATTA
>NW_015603460.1:0-487 GCF_001515605.1 Sinocyclocheilus anshuiensis | reverse complement strand
ATGACAGAATTTTCATTTTTGGGTGAACTAACCCTTTAAGTAAATTCACTGTAAATTAAGACAAAATGATATCCGATTCATTTGTGACTCAGATTTCTTCAATGAATCAACTGATCTGATTCACAAACCCAATCTGAACGTTCACTGACTCAATGACCCTTCGCAGCTGTTAACAGCTCACTGGAGGGGAAGATTATCAGTGAATAACTTGCTTTGCCTTTCAGGCCGTTGGGAGTGTCCTTGGCATCAGTGTGACTTGTGTGGACAGGAAGCAGCTTCCTTCTGTGAGATGTGCCCTAGCTCCTATTGCGTCAAACATCGAGATGGCATGCTTTTTATATCCAAACTGGATGGGCGCTTGTCATGCAGCGAGCATGACCCCTGCGGCCCCGAGCCCCTGGAGCCTGGCGAGATCCGGGAACACCCCACGGAACTCATGACTACATACCCTATAAACTTCATCAGAGCTGCCAAAACCAAATCCACA
>NW_015603459.1:0-487 GCF_001515605.1 Sinocyclocheilus anshuiensis | reverse complement strand
AGTTCACCCAACAATGAAAATTCTGTCATCATTTACTCACCCTCAAGTTCTTGTGAACCTGTGTGAGTTTCTTTCTTCTGCTGAGCACAAAAAGTCAATAGGGACCAGATACTGTTTGGTTACCCACATTGTTCAAAATATCTACATTTGTGATCAACAGCTTGAGGGTGAGTAATGATGACAGATCTTTTATTTTTGGGTGAACTGTCACTTTAAACAAGTAGCTGCAGTCACCAGCAGGCTGGTGGCTCGTTATTGCATTTCTGTATTAATCATTATTTACAAGAATCATCTAAGAGGAAAACTGTTTTCAAAATGCTGAAAAGAAAACACCCGATTTTGATTTAGTATGACATTCTAAATTCAACAAAGCTGCATATTGTCTAATGTCTTCCCTAGCATCTGATCTCATATTTCAACAACCCTTTCTTTAAACTGAACAATTCACTTTAAAGGGGTCATATGATGCTTTTTTAAAGATCATTAT
>NW_015603458.1:0-488 GCF_001515605.1 Sinocyclocheilus anshuiensis | reverse complement strand
TCAGTCAGAGTCTCTCTCTCCAACACTCCTCAAGCACCTGCAGCCACACCGCTCTGTGGATTTGGGTTTCATACTGTCACTGCTCAGCAAACACAGCCAGGAATAAGGAGAAAAAAAAGGCACACACAAAAGGAAGGAAGAAAGAAAAAAGGGATAGGAGGGAAAAAAGCCACGAGGGCAGGAAGAGCACTCAGTTTAGGGGGAGGGATGACAGGCTTCCTTTCGATGGCTGACCTTTATGAATCATAAAAGGCAAAGAGCTATACTATAGGATGCAGGACACACTGAAGATCCAGTTGAACAGGCCAGCAGGGTGGGCCGTGGCACGTGTAGTCTTTGAGACGAATGGGCAGAGAGAGAGAGGGGCTAATTGGCATTAGTGGGGGAGGACGCAGGCCCTGCTGCAGGTCTGTATGAGCCACACCGCTCCAGTACTGACACTCAGGAGGAGAGAGGGCCAGGGGGTTAATGGGACACCTGCCGTCGCC
>NW_015603457.1:0-488 GCF_001515605.1 Sinocyclocheilus anshuiensis | reverse complement strand
CAGAGGAATCCCTGTCTTATCGGACACTCGGATCTGCAAACACATGTTTACATTATGCATCTGGCAGTTGCTTTCATCCAAAGAAACTTGCTTTGCATTCCAGATCTAGATAGATAATATCAGTTCATGCAGGATTCAAACCCATAGCCTTGGTGTTGCAAGCACCATGCTGTACGGTTTGCACTATGGGCCACGCCTCTTGGTGTTTGTGTTTTTAAGCTCTAATAATGCTTATGTAACCCCATCCATCCTTATGAACAAACATGTTCTCTAATGACCTCTGAAATAGAAAATGGCATGCAAAATGGACGTGGATTTGAATTGGAAATTTAACTCGCAGTGAATCTGATCAGTCCCTTTCCTTCTTTATCTGTCTAATAAAAGGAGTGAACAATTGATTAAATATGAAGCATGCAAGGCAGGTTTCTTCACCTTTGGGGGGTCCTGGATCAGTTTGGGCCGGTTGTAGAGGTTGGAGTATGTACCTG
>NW_015603456.1:0-476 GCF_001515605.1 Sinocyclocheilus anshuiensis | reverse complement strand
CACGGTTGCATTTACCAGTACTCGCTCGTATTGAATGGGTATTGTGTATTCTTTACAGTTAGCGGTTTGGGCTAGACTTGTTAGCACAGCTGATACAGAAGGTTGTCTGTCTATGTGGATGCGGCCGTGTCTCCCTGGCATTAACACCGCTTCCAGATCAGTGTAAACCGAATGAGCCATTAACATGTATGCTTATCTGCTCGACTGAGTTGGAGAACTTTTTTTCTCACGGTGGGGATTTGAATGGGGAATTGGGCATTCTTTTTAGAATTTATAGGGTTCGATTTTTAAAAAAATGCTGTTCAATTTGTAATGAAACAGACCATCTGGTTTCGTATCCTTGGGCAATTTAGTTCTGTGGTGACGACGACACAGGAATCACTCTCCAGAGACGCTGTTGCTTTTATTTATTAAAGCTGTTTAAATTCCTTTTTCTGTGTGTGTGTGTGTGTGTGTGTGTGTGTGTGTGTGTCTGT
>NW_015603455.1:0-487 GCF_001515605.1 Sinocyclocheilus anshuiensis | reverse complement strand
GTCATCAAGGTTGAAATTGTAATCCACACCAGGGTTGGGTGAAAGTCTTAACAGGGGGAAAACTACCGGGGTTAAACACACACAAAAAGGTTATCACAAAGAGCACAGATTGGATTTATCTAATACACATTTACCAAATGAATAAATAAATAAAATTAAATAAAAAACGAGAGATTTTTACTGTATTGTTTTAATAAATTGGGGGTCAATAAGATTTTTTAATGCTTTTGAAGCTCTTATGCTCACCAAGGCTGCATTTATGTGACCAAAAATACAGTAAAAACAGTAATATTGTGAAATCTTACAATATTACAGTAATATTGTGAAATATTACAATTTAAAATAATCTTCATATGATGGCAAAGAGCAATAAAGTGCAAATTTGGTGCAGATGCCATTTTTATAGCCAAAAAGTAAGATGAAATTCTCATAGCTTGTAAATCAGTGGTTCTCAACCTTTTTTACTCCAAGGCCCCCCTCCTCTCCA
>NW_015603454.1:0-488 GCF_001515605.1 Sinocyclocheilus anshuiensis | reverse complement strand
ATGCTTTCTTGGAATTTATAACAACTGCAAAAACCCATGTCCGAATGCGAATAATAAATCGTAGCAAATTATAAACACGTTTTTCCAATTCATCGCAATAAAGCCACAGAATGGAACGACAGAACTAACAACATGCACTTCCGGCACGCAGTCTCACAAATGTCAAAATAAAAGCCCCATATATCTATAACCGTTCTTACAAAACTCCTTTTTTTTTTTTTTTTAAACCAACTTGTTATATTCTGCTACTTCTATATACCTATCTGACCTGGACAGTGAACACCACTCAAAACAGTTATGTAATCAATTATTTCAAATTTATAAATGCAGATTTTTATTTTTATTTTTTCCTATTTTGCTTCAGGAGACAAATAATTAAATCAATCGGTTTTCATTGTCTTTTCAACTGATGGAGATCTTTTTAGCGGACAAATATCGTTGAGCACTAGTATAAGAGTAATATTAAATCTTACAAATTGAGTTAAATT
>NW_015603453.1:0-488 GCF_001515605.1 Sinocyclocheilus anshuiensis | reverse complement strand
GTAATAGGACTAATGAAAATGATCAGCAATGAATTTCATTATCAATTATTCAGGTCTTAGTGTTGTTTACTGAAAGCCTCTATAAGTGATGTCTCTTTAAATAAAAGTGAACAACTCATTTCTGTTAATACTGTTATATTTGTGTAATGCAAACATTTCTGTTTAGCTAGTCCTGACAACAACCGAGTGATTTAAAAAAAAAAAAGAAGGAAAAAATTGCTACTGCCTTTCAAACATATGCATGTTAGTCAAATGAAGCACAATCATAAAGATCAAAACAATAATTGTTCTTAAACATAAAAAACACAACTGAAACAAGAAATCCAACACAAATATACAGCAGGCATATAATATAAATAAATACAGTTTATTCAAATGATTAAAATAGTTATTTTTTAAAATACTTTTACTGTATATTGTAACATTTTTAACATTTGTAGACATTATTGTGTACATTACAGGTATATAAACTTCAGTTTGCACATTGT
>NW_015603452.1:0-488 GCF_001515605.1 Sinocyclocheilus anshuiensis | reverse complement strand
TTTTTCACTAGCACTTTTATTGCAGCATGAAACGCCTCCAGCTCTTTACATTCAAAAAAAATGTGCATCAATGTTTCTGGCTCTGTCCCACATACATCGCATTCTCGATTGACATTTCTGTTCATTTGATGAATCACCACCTTTGTATATATTCTATTATGCCTTAATTTAAAGTCCACGTTTTCACAGTCCAGTCCATTGTATTTCACATTTAAGTTCCTCCAAATCATCTTTACATTTATTCCAGGAAATACTCTTGGCCAAACCGCCTCAGATGCAGGCGTTTTTATTTCCCTTTTCACCATCATCTCGTAAATTGTTTTCACACTTAACTGATGCAAAAAAAACTTTTTTCCTTTTTTATCCAAAACATACATTTCAGGAACTCCCCAATCTCCTACTTTCACCGTCTCTCTCTCAATCCTTTGTGCCCACCCTTCTGGTAGGCTTGTTTTAATGTTTTCACATTCACCGTCCACTTTCGATTT
>NW_015603451.1:0-488 GCF_001515605.1 Sinocyclocheilus anshuiensis | reverse complement strand
ATTATCAGCCCAGTAAATATATTAATTTGACTTGAAATACCAGAGACCGGAAATATAAAGCACCATTCTACAATATGAATCAGACGAGACTTGCGCATTCAGGATAAAGTTGGATAACTAGAAAAAAAAAATTGGAGATAAAACACATGCCAGTATTTAAAACCACATTCTCTGACTTGCAACCATTTACTAGCACCTGTTCTGGTCGTTCCTGTAAATAAATAAAAATTTGGTGGACCTGTATCTCTTTCAGACACAACAGAAGTGTGTTTGTGTTCACTTTATTAAACGCAGAGGAAAAGGTCCATAAATAAAATCCTAACATAGGAATTTGTCAGGTCCAAATTAACAGCCTTATGCAACAGGGTGAGAGTGGCATCTTCAACTCCAGGCCCTGTAAGCAGATTGGTCAAGTTTACCAATTATTTCCTGGGAAAACTGTTGACAGACCGCTCTCTCCATCCATACACCTGGAGAGCATAGATGTT
>NW_015603450.1:0-488 GCF_001515605.1 Sinocyclocheilus anshuiensis | reverse complement strand
ATATTATTAAACATAAAAAATGCTATCATTCAAATCACAGATATTACTACCTAGCTCTTATCTAGCATATTGATAAGAAAATAAAAAACCAAGGTACTTGCTGACAACTTCTTCATTTGTAATATTGCCATGTTTTGGTTTTAAAGTAATGATGAAGAATGAGTGATGGGTTGTTTCCAGCAGTGACTCTGTTAAAGGCATGTTTTAACTTTGAAAGTGTTGTGCTCTAGTTCTTACAAAAGCTCATCATTGCCTGTGGATTGTTCTTTTGTTAGTTCAAGACATTATAATTAATGATGTTGTTGTTTCCATGTGGAGAAATAGCTTCGTTTTCTTGAGTGACCTCATGTGTCTCATGCTAAGCAGGTGTCTGATTTCACCACTGGCTTGAAGTGTCTGTGATTGAGTGCATGAGTATGTAATACTTGGTAATATTTATTCCAATTACCAATTTGCCCAAATTTGTAATATTTGTGTGTATGTGTGTG
>NW_015603449.1:0-488 GCF_001515605.1 Sinocyclocheilus anshuiensis | reverse complement strand
AAAACATTGCAGTGGTTTAAGAGCACATCCCTGACCACTACAGATAGATGTGGGTCTGAAAGACAATAACAGATCCATCACATCCTCCTGCTGCTTTTTCAGCCTCATTGGCTGTAGTGTGTACATAAACCCTGGTTGAAATGCGCTGTCCATCAAGAAAACGGCACATTATTTTCCTACGATGCGCTCCTACTAACACGCTTCCATTCATTTTCAAAATACCCTGTTTTTACGAGTCTCTGTCTGCCCTGAGAAAGCACAATGATTGTCCTGACAAAGACCTGCAGTTTTTACTGGATTATCATTATTTATTTTTAGACATTGGAAAACATTTTTTCTCGAGAGCAGCGTAAAGGGAGGATGGAAGTCTCAGGAATATTATGCCTTCATTAAAACACATTTTAGTAGTTTTCTGTACTATTTTCCTATCTTTACTTTGCTTTTAATACTAAAAATAATAAAGTGTTAATAAATAATTGATACATAAA
>NW_015603448.1:0-488 GCF_001515605.1 Sinocyclocheilus anshuiensis | reverse complement strand
TTTTTTGCTGTTTGCTGTTTTTCACAGATTCGGGTCTAAGCAGTCCTGTCAGTGAAGCCGGTTTTGACTATGAAAGTTAGTGCTCACATCTCGCGCAGAGCTTTGGTGTTTTCTTATCTTTTTTTAATGCGTCTGCCCCACATCCGGAATAATGGGTTGTGTTTTCCAACTACATTTGCATATGACTTTTTTTTCCTCCCTCACAAACTGCCGGATCTGCGCTAATTTTCACTCCCGTAACCCTGGGAAAGTTAAAAGGAGTCGTAATTCAAATTAAACCTAAAACTACATCTCATTAGCAATTGCTTTTCCAATACGAGATGCATAATGTAGGATAAAATCAAGTATATAATCCTATCTTTTGCTTTTTTTGCATAAAAAGACATCATGTTAGCCAACATATAAAAACAAAACAAGTCAAATAAACTTTTTATGCTTTTTTATGTAACCTGACCATATTTAAATGAAATTGAAATAAAAACATTTTT
>NW_015603447.1:0-488 GCF_001515605.1 Sinocyclocheilus anshuiensis | reverse complement strand
TACGCGCCCTCTAGCGGCGAAAATTACATATTGTGCCTTTAAACTACATAATGTAAGTGCAAAATATTTTACATTTATTGCAAAATACTCAAATATATATACAATTATGCATTTTGTAGGGAGACTGATTAAATCATATACCTCTTTCTATGGTCACAACGCTTTCCCTGATTGGTGGACTCAAGGGTATAGTTCACACAAAAATTGTCATAATTTACTCAAACTCGTGTCATTCCAAACCCAAAAGAGTTTTTTTCTCTTCAGAAGACTTAGTCATTTCTTTTATGATCTCTTTATGAGCTTTGTTGGACAGAGGTTTCAGTAAAAAATCTCTTAATTAATTGCGAATGAGTGAAAGTCTTGTGGGTTTGGATCAACATGAACATTCTGTCACCATTACTCACCTTCATTTTTGAGTGAACTAACTTTTAAGGGTTGTGGGTAGTGTCATTCTTCAGCGGCTATTCAGTTATTATACACATTTTTTT
>NW_015603446.1:0-487 GCF_001515605.1 Sinocyclocheilus anshuiensis | reverse complement strand
AAATGTGCTAAATTGTCATGAAAATAATGTCATAATGTGGGGGGGATCTCGCAACCTAAACCCCTCTGAGTGAATTAGTGAACGCGCTCAGTGATGTAAACCACAGGGTTCAGGAGTTAAGCGTACATACTAAGACAACCTCACACCGCACTGACATCATGTGGCTGCAGCTTACACTAATTTTTCAATCCCTGCTGCTGATTAGACCACTCAATCTTTCTTTCTGTATTTTACAGGGTGAGAAGTGCTTTCACTTTTTTCAGCTGAAAAACATCTCCTTCTGTGGGTGCCATCCGAAGAACAAGAAGTGAGTTTGAACAGAAATGCATGGTTTCTCTCAAATTTCTATTATTAGATCCTTTCTGTCCATTTTGACTTGTTCTGATGTGAAAATAAGCGAATTAGGGGTTAGGGTTAGATCAATTTATAATTTTATAAATGGTCTTTGATGAATAGAACGTTCAAAAGAACAGCATTTATTTGAAAC
>NW_015603445.1:0-487 GCF_001515605.1 Sinocyclocheilus anshuiensis | reverse complement strand
ATTATGACACAGTTCAGCAATGAAGCGTCTTAAATGCATCTGGCATAGTCCTTTGGAGCCAAAGATTACTTGAAATTCACAACTAGGGGGTGTTTCAGTCTATGCATAGGGTGAAATGATCATCTTAAGCTTGGTTTAACTATTCTTCTTTACTCGGTAAGAGAGGTTACCGCACTGGCATGTGATTACAAACGTGTGCAGTCCAGGTACCTCGATCTTCAGCATGCACAAATATGTGAATGCACGTCTCCGACTTGGAGTACACGTGGAGGAGACAGAACAAGGACATCACAAACACAAGAAGCTTTACCACGGCAAGCTACGGCAGCGAAAACAGAGGAGCTCCACTTACGACTGCCGGGCACCTACGTACATCTGACCTCCTACATCTCTACTCCTTCAGTGGCGTAGACGTTGTAACCCTCTCTATATGTGGCTAAACTCTGAGTGCTGTGGGTGGGACTGGGCCCTGGGGAGGGCTGGGGGC
>NW_015603444.1:0-487 GCF_001515605.1 Sinocyclocheilus anshuiensis | reverse complement strand
TCTGACGGCACCCATTCACTGCAGAGGATGCATTGGTGAGCAAATTATATCATTCAAAATTTTTACAAATTTGTTCTGATGAACAAACAAACTGGCCTGAGTGTGAATACATTTTCATTTTAACCGAACTATTACTTTAAATAAGTATATATATACAGTAAGTCATGTTCATTTTTTTCAGTTGACAAAGAAAGACAAAGAAACCCTTGACATGCCTACGTGTAAAATTCAGGCTTTATGACTTTCAAACAACAGAAAATAAATGAATTTCCCAGCACCACACAAAGTTCTCATGACAGACCGAGGCAAAGCAGACCCTTAGAGTGAAGAGCCAGTGGAAGATAAACCACTTGAGCGTACCTGTACAGTTCCCACACCACAACTTTTTACAATAATCACAGATGACAAAACAACTATCACTGCTTTCCAAACCAAAATAATTCCTCAATAAGTCTCCTAGTGTGTGTATGATGACACACTCACAATG
>NW_015603443.1:0-487 GCF_001515605.1 Sinocyclocheilus anshuiensis | reverse complement strand
GTTGCCTATTTAGGGCAGTGATTCTCAAACTTTTTACAGCAGCATCAGCAGCAGCATATTTAACATTCTTCTGCGTACCCCCTCTCTTCAACTTAGATCTTCAACAGTTACACCTTTCCTGTTAAAGGACAATATTTGACCCCTTAAATTGATTTACAGGTGTTTTTTTTTATTTTTTTTTAAACCTTTTATAGAGGCAAAGATTGTTTATCCTTTGTATGATGTTTTGTCATTCTTAACATTCCATTAAGTGTATTAAAGTAAAGCAATAAATGTCAAATCGAAGTGATAGCCTACTTGTAGACTTAAAAATAAAACTGCCAATAGGTGGTGGCAAGTAATTGTCCTAATGAGCCAGGTGACGCAAAATGCTGTAGTTTTGAATGGGTTATTAATCACTGACTCCGAATTGTTCAAAGCTGCATATTTGTTCACTAACGAAACTGCTGTATGTTGCTTGGAGACGCACGCCAGATGATACGGATTT
>NW_015603442.1:0-487 GCF_001515605.1 Sinocyclocheilus anshuiensis | reverse complement strand
GCAGGCCTGTCAGAGAGATCTGCATGAATCAAAATAAATTATTTAAACAGTACAGTAATTTGCATGAATAATATTGAAAGAATCTATGAATAAAATGCAGTGTCGTATGCTTGAATACATTGAATGGATTAATTTGAGGAAGAATAAGACAGAGTTGTCCTTTTTTTAATGTAAAGCACTTCACTTGCGTTAATTTTAGTATTGTTTTAAAGTTTTTGAGAATCGCTTGAGAATCGTCGCACTAAAATATGGACGCGTTTGTCTTGTTTTGAAACCCACAATTCTTTATTCACGTATGGAAAATTATCATGCATGCAACAAAACGGACAGCTTCCTTTCATCAATCACCTCGTGCTTATCACCGGCATTGTCAAAATGTTCGTTGTGGGCCGCGTGCTCCGCAAGGGGCTCCGATTGAAAAAGCAGAGCCCGGGCTCCTGCCTCGTCCAGGCAGGGTTAAGCCACCTCTCCAACCAGGCGGCCCCCA
>NW_015603441.1:0-487 GCF_001515605.1 Sinocyclocheilus anshuiensis | reverse complement strand
TTCGTGTTTGTAGTTCTGAACCGAATCCTTCGCCAAAGCGCAATGTATTGTGGGCAATATTAGCCATTAGAGTGAGCACAAATCCACAATTCAAAAATCTACCTGAAATAGTAGACAATCCGGGGACTTTTGGCATACTCTTTTCAGCATACTTCAGGGCCATCCTTAGCTGACGCGGGAACCGGTGTGAAGTACCATTCGCGATCCCGTTCCATGGGGGTGAGGGATTGGGTTTGTATGGAAGTGTATGAGAACAGTGTGGGCGATTCTTGGCCAGAGTGAAATCGCACAAAAAGGGGCGGTGTTCCACACAATGTGACTTGACGCTGATTGGACTATACATTCAGAGGCAGAACAAAAACTCCAGAACAGTGACAGCTAGCGTAACTCTGTGGTTGAATGCAGTGTTGAGTGCCGTACATATAACTAATTATATGTAACAGAATTATGTAATTTAATTACAAAATAAATGTAATTGTAATCAGTT
>NW_015603440.1:0-487 GCF_001515605.1 Sinocyclocheilus anshuiensis | reverse complement strand
GCAGTCAGGGCCGCTCCAGCCGTTCACACATACACAGTTGTAGCCATTGAGTGTGTTACTGCACGTGCCTCCGTTCTGACAGGCGTTGGGCTGCAGTCTGCATTCATCCACGTCATCAGTGCAAAACTGACCTGGAAATGAAAGGTTCATGATTTAAGTAGGACATTTGAAGGAGGTTTGAAATGCGGTTTAACTGATTTAAAATGTTTTTTTTTTTACCAGTTTCAGTTTGTGTCAAATTTTGTTTTGAATCAGTGAATAATGGTTCCAAATGTTTTTGTTCATCCGTCAAATATATGAAGGAACAATCAAATATAAAAATACATTACGAATTATTGGTTCCAATTATTGGTTATTTCCACTAATGGAAAGGGAAAAGATGGAGCAAACACACATAAAAACACACAAACACACATAGTATATAAAGCTGTTTTTATACCACTCCATTCAGGTGGGCACTGGCAGTTGTAAGTGTTCACTCCATCCA
>NW_015603439.1:0-487 GCF_001515605.1 Sinocyclocheilus anshuiensis | reverse complement strand
GCTCGGGAGAGTTTCAAGATACTAAAAATAATAAATACATAAAATACATGTGTTATATTTGCATGTGTAATATGTGTTGATTTTTTGTTGTCAGTATTTTAATATTTATAATATAATTTTAATTATTATAAACGTATTAAGCATTACAAAACTAATTAGGCCTAGTAATATGCCATCGATGAAACCACAAAGCTGGCGCGGAGGTATGTATAATTACAATATAAAGTCATAGTGAATGTTGTTGTTATTAATATTATTTTCTAAAATAAGGTTCATGTAATGTAAATTCATGTTAACCTCACATTGTAAAAAGTGATAGTAACATACTGTTTTCCAATAAAATAGTATTATGCTGTAAAAAAAACAACAATGCATTTTGGGAAATTTTTGCCATTTCCATGTACTGCTATTTACTTCAAGCTAAATTTGTTTGTCAAGCTAAAACAAAATGCACCCATGTTTTGTAGAAAATTAAACGCCCTGTTGA
>NW_015603438.1:0-482 GCF_001515605.1 Sinocyclocheilus anshuiensis | reverse complement strand
GGTTTACAGTGAATTTATAACAGCTAAGGGGGTTTTAGGCACTAAGGGGGTTTTAGGTGTGTGTGTGTGTGTGTGTGTGTGTGTGTTCTTGCCTGTGATCTCTTGCCGTAGTATGGATAGTACATGAGGTTGAAGGATCCAGTTGGAGGGAAGTATGCGATTGTACCAATACTGTCCGAATCTTCCTTCTACACACAACAAGAGAGAAATCTCAGTGCAGTGTAAAGCACAGCGGTTCTCGAGCAGAGGACCTCAAGATGACTTAAAATGAGCATTAAAATATGCTAAAACAACTTTTTTTTTAAACAGATACATGAGGAAGCCTCATTTTAACCACATAAAGCCTGACATATGAAATAATAGTCTTGCTGAGTATCATATTTGCTCCATCAGGCTTTTACGGCTCATATATTCTGATACAGTGAGAATATGGAAGAAAAACAGCTCAATTTTATTCAGACACTCAAACTGAGCAAAAATAT
>NW_015603437.1:0-487 GCF_001515605.1 Sinocyclocheilus anshuiensis | reverse complement strand
GGACATGTAAAGTCATCTTTTAGCTCAAGGTGCGCGCCTAAATGGCCAACTGCACGCAAAAATGTGTTAAAATGCGGCGCTTCGTGATTATTCGTGTAAACCTTTCTCGGTCATGTAATAAATGAACGTAAAGAGTTGAGAATGAAAATGCACATGTAACAGTAAACTGGATCCGTGCGGCTTTTAAAGTGACAGCGGGTTATATTCCTGCTGCGACTGTGTGCTTAATATTAACCAAACAACAAAAGACCAATTCAAAATCACACACTGCTCTTAAGTGAAGGACTTTTATAGCTTTAATAAGAAACAAGGAAAGTTTAATTCTTAAAGTGAAGACTATGCTCTTTTATTTCACATTTGATTATTCATTTCTGTAGTAGGCGGTTAACTGCTTGAGCCTTGCATTAAAATCCCTTTTTATTCTATTGTATTTGTCCTTTGCTTGTTTTTTTATTACTGACAGTTTAATTATTTTCAATAATTTTGA
>NW_015603436.1:0-487 GCF_001515605.1 Sinocyclocheilus anshuiensis | reverse complement strand
AAGCTAGCTATGCTTGATTTGTGAATAAATCACTATTTTGAGTCAATTCTTTTCAATTAACTGCTCAAATGGGCTACATAGTGATGTCGTTAACGAATCATACATTTGACATGGTTCTTTCAGTGACGCTGTGTCCAATTTTTATGGGTCTTGCCATTTTGTACCACCCAAATCCTGAAGAATAACTAAATGGAATCAGTGGATGCAATGTCACAAATATACATTTGAAACTGTGGCACAATTCAGAAACATATGGCATAAGTGTAGTATAATAATAGTTTGAGAGGTTTAATGTGAGGTGAAGTCGTATCATATTACAGTTACATGTCTTACACGGGATTTTTCCATTATAATGGACACTGGGTCTCAACACAAGCATAAGAGCTGTACTGAATATTACTGTAAAGCTGACAGATGTGATTTCAATAATAATCCTCCTGCAAATTTTCTTCAGTCTTCACCATAATTGAGTCAGGAGATCTTTAGA
>NW_015603435.1:0-487 GCF_001515605.1 Sinocyclocheilus anshuiensis | reverse complement strand
TTATGCATAATTTAGTGTTATTATAATAGTAAGTACATGTAACATTTGTAACAGGGCACCTTTAGGCTTGTTTTAGGGTCATTTTTGCACTGTGAGGTTTTTTGTAATTCTCTGGTGATTAATGAAGTGGCTTATTACTGTGATACATATGTTATTAAATTATTAAATCATTTGAAAATATCTAATAGGTATTTAATCATTTATTTACATATGTGAAATATTTACACTTTGATATTGTAATATTTATACAACTACCATAATTCAACGATTTCTAAAAAATAATTTTGTATGAAATGTACAGTATTTGTCTGGAAATATTGTAAAACAATTATTTAAAAAATGTAATCAGTATAAATTTAAAGCAAAAAAAGTCTACATCAATGCTTAAATACAGAAAACCCTACAAAAATACTAGAATGGTATTTAAACTAATTTAAATTATATTTTATGTTTTCGGCATTACAGTAATGCTTTTTTATTTTATGTA
>NW_015603434.1:0-487 GCF_001515605.1 Sinocyclocheilus anshuiensis | reverse complement strand
TGCTGGGTTATGTTAATTGCGAGAGAAAAAGTGAGCAGCTAAATGCAGCCTCGTCCTAAATGAGGCCCTCATGTTAGGTCAAATGTAGTATGTAATTGATATTTAGCAAAGCCTGATGTTTTTAATACCTCAGATTGGTGTTCATTAGATGGCCTATATGCAGAAACAAGCTTTAAAGGATAATTACACCCAAAAATTTAATTATGTGCTGCTCTATGGAAATGAAAGCTAATTGGATCTGTCAAAAAAGCACATTTAAAACCACAAAAGTAGTCTGAAGGACTTGTGTGTTATATTCCAAGTCTTATGAAGCCATGCAATAGCTTAATGTGACGATTAGACCAGAACAGGTTCCCCCCCGTCTGTAGCTCTCAAATAAAAATGGATGCATTGGGGTTAATTCCCCCTATGGGGGAAGTCGTGGCCTAATGGTTGGAGAGTGGGACTCGTAACCCAAAGGTTGCGGGATCGAGTCTCGTACCGGCAG
>NW_015603433.1:0-487 GCF_001515605.1 Sinocyclocheilus anshuiensis | reverse complement strand
TTATTTTGCAATTTAACTTAACTTTAAGTCACATTATTAAATCAAAATAGAGACATTGTTAAAATATTAGTCTAGCATAAAAAAGCCTTAAATGTTTTGTCATTCGGACTCTTTAAAGACAGCTACGAGAGAAAAACGGTGCACGAATAAACATTTTAAAAGAACCCAACTAAATTCTTCTCCTCCAAACCATTTCAAAATAATAACAACTTGAAGTATGCGAGGTATTATAAACATCCGTTGAGTGTTTTACCACAGTATGCTTTGAAGACCAAGAAAACTGGGCACATATTCATTCTCCAGGCACTCTGCCAAACTCTTGCAAGCACCCTACCTGCCTACTATCTTAAGTTTCCCGAATAAGTGAGAAAACACAATCCAGTTGCAGCTGCAGGGCTGCATGTTTACTCCCTGCACTCCGAGACTGAACTCTAAAACACGGACAAGAAAACTTTTGACGCATGGGCGAAAACTCATGGGGTGTTTA
>NW_015603432.1:0-487 GCF_001515605.1 Sinocyclocheilus anshuiensis | reverse complement strand
GGTGTTGCGGCTTAACACCGGTATCACCGTCAGCACCGTCTATCTCGGCAAGCCTATTATGATGTATAGTCCCTTGTGTTTTGTGGGGAGGCTTTCACAACATCGTAACGCTTCAGGTTTGGAGTTGACTCACGTTGTCCTGCGAACACAGGCTGGTTTTGTCCATGATCTTCATGGCGTACACGTCTCCTGTCGCTCTCTCCTTCACCACCTGCACTTCGGAGAAGTGCCCCCTTCCCACAATGCCCCTCACCTCGAAATCCTTCTTACCAGGAAGCAGATCCTGAACTTCAGCCACCACTTCAGAATCTGAGACACACAAACGGTCACAATACAAACACAGACTATGACTGATTCCGTGTTAAGATCATATTAAGGCGCTTACATTTGTTGACAAAGTTGGCCACATGTTCGATCTTCATGAGCTCTGGTGTGGCGCACTCTTGATAGAGCAGCAGAAAAGCATCAATCAGAGTTTCTCTGGTCA
>NW_015603431.1:0-487 GCF_001515605.1 Sinocyclocheilus anshuiensis | reverse complement strand
ACACCTGATGTTAACAAGCAGAATCACCAAAGGAGAAAATCACAATTTTTAAATCACCATTATAGTGGTCAGTGTTTGCTTAAATTTCTAACATTCGATTTTGTTTGGCTGCTGTAACTGAGTTATAACAGCCAGACAAACCAGAGAAAAGGTGATCATGTGTGATTGATTAGGTTTTGAAATAATCATCATGTAGAGACCTGAATAACCAATTTAGGTTTATTTTATTGACATCAACACTGTGAACAATATAAGATCTGGCATTATTGGCATAATCAGACTTAAAATTGACTTTGATCAAAAACGTAAAAAAAGATCTTTATCTTAGACACACAGACATCAAGAATCAGTGTGAGAATCACAACAACGGTGGCCATCAAAAAAGCATTTTGTAGCCAATCAAAACACCGTAGGTCATCCATGGCTCTCATCATGCATTGTGGCATGAATAAATTATGAGCTGAATTGTCTTTGTAATTTCTTTTAT
>NW_015603430.1:0-487 GCF_001515605.1 Sinocyclocheilus anshuiensis | reverse complement strand
CTTAAAGTACACTTGCGTGACTATGTTTCATAACGCACTAAAGTATGCTTTTTAAAAGTGCACTTTGTCAATTTAAAGGGTTTACATTTAGGTCCATTTTTAATCATGATTTTTGTCATGCTTTTTTTTTGTCAAATTTGGTCATGCTTTAAAAAAGTTCATGTATTTTGATGTGTTATTTAATATTACATTTGAAGTGAACATATTTTCAGTGTACACTGTATAAAAGAAATGCAAACACACATAAATAAATGAACAAATACTACGCTGGTGTTGCCTCACTGGAACTGAAGTATGTGTTCCTGTAAATCATCATTCCCTAGCACACATCCCACTATATATTTCACAGCGTCATTGGTCTGTTTCTGGCCTGTGATCTCTGTAGGTGCAGAGCGTGGGTCTGTATTACATATTTTATGACTCCATTGTGTTGGAGTTGCTGGAATGTGTGTAGCTACACCGGCCCTCCTGAACCTCTGAGGGTACG
>NW_015603429.1:0-487 GCF_001515605.1 Sinocyclocheilus anshuiensis | reverse complement strand
GACCAGCCCCAGACTGTAGAGGTCAGAGCTGAGGTCCGGCAGGCCCGGGGCGGGCCACTGCGTCAAGGGCCCGATGGGCGAGAGGCCCCCTAAAGGCCCCTGGGGCCACTTGCTGGGAGCTCTCGGCTGCGGGGGCTGCTGTGAAGAGAGCTGCGGGGAAACCGACGCCGTTTGCTGCGGCTGACCGATCGGCTGCAAGAGATGCTGGTAGAACGGCAGAGTCTGCGAGGTCGGCTGGGACTGCGGCTGCGTTTGCTGCTGTTTTGGCGTTGAAGGAAGCTGCTGTTGTTGCTGCTGCTGCTGTTGTTGTTGTTGTGTTGGTTGCAGCAAGGTTTGCGCCAACACTTGAGACAGCGAGGGGGGCGGAGCCGCGCCGCTGGGCGGCTTCAAGTCGGCCGCATTCGTAGACGCCACAGAGTTCCTCCTCTTCACCAGCGGAGACGCCTGCTGGGATTTCCCCATGTTGAACCCCGATAGGAAGTCGATG
>NW_015603428.1:0-487 GCF_001515605.1 Sinocyclocheilus anshuiensis | reverse complement strand
CATGTAATCCTAGCATGTAATCCCAATGAACATGCTACTGAGACTTAAAATTAGAATGCTAATGGGAGTGAAAGAATGGGTCAAATGAGATGAAATGGGACATATAGGAGTGGTTGGCATCCTTATAAAAGCTCACCAGATATCTGAATCAGAACGTTCAGCAAATTCAAAATTCAAATTCAAATGGATACTGAAAAACACTGGTTAAATGAATTGCCTTCCACGGAAGTAGGACTTCAGAGAAGAGGGAAGGTGCTAGTAAACCTGTGGCAGTAGATTGTCAGTTGCCTTTGTTTGTTGAGTCATGAGGCACTGGACAGCCCTCATGACCAACCTCCACTCCTGTCTCACTGCCGTCTTTTGTCCTGCCCTGCTCTCTCAGAGTCTGGAGAAGCAGGGAAAGGAAGATGTATGGTAATGTGCTGTCCAGCTGTACTGAGCCGCCCGGCTGCAAACAAAACACTTTATAAAAGGCCCATGGAGAGAG
>NW_015603427.1:0-487 GCF_001515605.1 Sinocyclocheilus anshuiensis | reverse complement strand
TTTGTGGTTACCATGGTTTAACTATAGTAACCATGGTTTTTTGGTGTTATTTGTAGTAAAACCATGGTTAATTTCCATAAGGGCATTCTCTAACTTGACTTCTCACCCTCAAACTAATGAGTAGAGTCATATCTTTAAGCTCATTATATATCCCTCGAGTATTTCACCTTTCATCAAACCGCAAACTTTATGTTGCCTAATTCAGTTACAAGACTCAATGTCACAACCATCGACTCTTAGAAAGTGAAAGTGACGAGTCATGTAGCCAAGGGCGTAGTTTTGGTTTGAACATTGGTTCCACTGTTTTAGTGGAGACCCGGGTCATGCTCCCTCATAAGGTTTATTTATTTGTTTGTTTGCTTGCATGTTTATTTTTGTAAAATTATATTTTGTGCTATCATCATGCAAAGTTGGTTGATAACATAACTGCAATAAAGTAGCCTAATAGCCTAGTTAACAATTACTTGTTTACATAGGATATATAATG
>NW_015603426.1:0-487 GCF_001515605.1 Sinocyclocheilus anshuiensis | reverse complement strand
TATATTCTGGATGGCAGACCATGGCTTCCCAGTGACAAGATCCCTAGTGAAAGTACTGGCTATTGGGATCATCAAGGAGAGTGGCAGAACCGAGACCACCACTGTAAATATGGAGAAGGGACCAAGTGATCTGTGGTGGTCCAGGTTCAAGGCCCGCCATCCAGAATTGGCCTCTCGGACGGCAGATTCCCTGGACAGAGCCAGAGTCCATGGTGCTATACCAGAGGCCATTAAAGCATTCTTCAAATTGTACGAGGCCCTTTATTTGAAGCACAAGCTGGAGAACAAGCCACATCCCATCTATAACTGTGATGAGACCTGCTTTGGAGACACGCCTCGGTCCAGGGAGAAGGTCCTGTGCCAGACTGGGAGGAAACAGGTCTATCAGCAGCAGCAGATGACCAGGGAGCACATCACGGTTCACTGCTGTGTGAATGCAGCTGGGGACAGCATTCCACCCTTCATCATTTACCCCGGCTGCCTCCCA
>NW_015603425.1:0-480 GCF_001515605.1 Sinocyclocheilus anshuiensis | reverse complement strand
TGTGTGTGTGTGTGTGTGTGTGTGTGTGTGAGAGTGAGTGAATGAATGAGTGTACCTGGTTGTCAATCTTTAGCTCCTGCAGTGTAGTGTTGCTCTTTAAGGATTCCACGAGTGCCAGAATTCCAGCTCCAGTAATGAAGTTTGACTCAACGTTTAGACTCTTTAGAGTGGTGTTCACTTTCAGCATGTCTGCTAGTGCCTGGGAACCAAACAACATTACACGCTGTTTAATAACTACACTACCGTTAAAAATTCAAAATCTTGAAAACAGTTACTTAATATTTTTGTGGAAACCATGATACATGATTTCAGGACTCCTAGAAATTCAGAAGAACAGCATTTATTTGAAAAAGAAATCTACTGATCAATTCAATGCATTCTTGCTGAATAAAATATTTACTAACTAAACACAAATGTTTGAACGGTAGTGTATTAAATGTCACGAAATAAGTATTAGAATGTATTCCCCCCAAAATATTT
>NW_015603424.1:0-487 GCF_001515605.1 Sinocyclocheilus anshuiensis | reverse complement strand
GGTTTAAGTGCCTTGCTCAACGCAACATTAGTTGCAGGGCTCGGACAAGCAACCATCAATTTACCAGCCCTTAGTTGTAGCCACCTTGTGTGCTATTTGTGCTGTGACACAAAGGAAATACAGCACAAGTTCATTTTGAGTTCAGGACAAGTGAACCTTGTGAACCGATTTATTTTGTGAACTGCTATTTAGCAATGCATCTTTACCACAGATTGCTCTGAAGATACTTCCCATGCAATAAGTGCATATACTTTTTCACTAGGATTAAAAGACACCAAAATGTACTTTCTTTTATTTAGATTATATGTTACCCAGAAATACTCCTGTTTGCGTTCCATTGGCCTTTTCCATTGGTATCCCAGCATCCTCTAGTGCTCTGTAGCTGCACTGCAGCAAAAGTTTGTGCTGAGGGTCCATGTTGATCGATTCAGCATCAGTGATGCCGAAGAACTTGTGGTCAAACTCATTCAAACTACACAGAATAAAA
>NW_015603423.1:0-487 GCF_001515605.1 Sinocyclocheilus anshuiensis | reverse complement strand
CGAGACAGACTGGTATCGGGTCAGTCCTGGTTTTTGGCCACTAGGATGTTGCATAGACTGGTAGCTGGCTTGTGCAGACTGCAAGCCACTGGGCTGAGAGACAGGCTGGTATTGGATTGGTCCTGGTTTTTGGCCATCAGGCCGGGGCACAAACTGGTAGTGAGCTTGTGCTGATTGGTAGCTGGTTTTTGCTGACTGCAGAGCACTAGGTTGGGGTAAAGACGGGTACCTGGTTTGTACTGACTGTGGGCCACTGGGTTGGGACTCCGATTGGTAGCTGGTTTGTGCTGACTGCAGGCCACTAGGTAGGGGCACAGACTGGAAGCTGGTTTGTGCTGACTGCAGGCCACTGGGCTGAGAGATAGACTGGTATCGGGTCAGTCCTGGTTTTTGGCCACTAGGCTCTTGCACAGACTGGTAGCTGGTTTGTGCTGACTGCAGTCCACTGGGCTGAGAGACAGGCTGGTATCGGGTCAGTCCTGGTTTT
>NW_015603422.1:0-487 GCF_001515605.1 Sinocyclocheilus anshuiensis | reverse complement strand
GGTCATCCGACGTGACGTCGAGAGTGACCGACTGAAAGGGAAGTCAGAATTCTGAGATAAAAAGCCACAGTTACCGTTATTTTATTTTATTTTTTTCCCCTGATGGAAACAAGCTTCCATAGATTTCTGTAGATTCTCATTATAAACATTAACTGTCTCAATAACATACAGTTCTATTACACTGGCCTACAAATACAAAACATAGCAACTACGGCCTTATTGACTCATTATTTAATTAAATAAATATAAATAAGTAAATATATAAACCAAAATAGTTTTTATTTATGAAATATAATTTTAATTTCATTTGATAAATTAAACATGCATGTAACAGCAAGGCAGCATACTACCGTTTGAAACAAACAAGTGCAACATGCATTGTTTCACACACTATTCTTACCAACTAGAAAGCATTATACAGTGTATACTGTGCAGTATACGAACTGCATTCTAAACATAACCATACCTTTTGTTAATGGTTAAGACT
>NW_015603421.1:0-487 GCF_001515605.1 Sinocyclocheilus anshuiensis | reverse complement strand
CATTGCAAAACATCAGACCTGGATATGGAAGTGGCCTAAATAAGAATAGATAGACAATATCACATTCAATGTGGTTTGTGCTGCTCACACTGTTAAAAGCATATATGGATGGATGGATGAATTTGGGCTACTTTTGCAGTCTGCACTGTAAAAAAATTTAGAGTGGTTTCAACTAATTATTATTTAGTAAATAGTTCCACAGAAATTTTACGTTCACTCAATTTCTCTCTACAAATTGTTGCTTAAATTGTTATTTGTTAGTTGGCCCAAACTTGACTGCAACTTTAAAAGGTATGTTTGCTCTCAGAGACACTTCAAGACACCTTCCTGTAAAGCTACCTGAAAAACTAAGCGCAAGTGCACCTAGGACAAAAGCTATTTTAAACGCAAAGGGTTGTCACACCAAATTTTGATTTAATTTAGTTAATATAAGTTAATTGAAAAATAAAATCTATTTATGACATTATTTTTGAAAGCATCCTCATTT
>NW_015603420.1:0-487 GCF_001515605.1 Sinocyclocheilus anshuiensis | reverse complement strand
CTCACTGACCCCCTGGAGGTGTGACCTCCACAGAAGTTAAAAGGCACTGTCAGAGTGACCTCACGCTCTTCTCTCTTCTTCAGCTCTTACCCTTTTGCCTCTTAGACATCCAGTCCAACTGCGATCCACGGGACCTCTGCCACGCCGGCAGGACATCAAAGTTGCAGCAAGGAGAAAACTCTCCTGAGCACAACTGAGTCAGGACAACATCTTTGAAGTTGTCATTCTTCAACCCGGAAAAATGTAATCACAACATCAACACCACCGAACCATCAAGACTTCCAGATGCTCGTTCAATGGCCAAGGCAATGCAAGTATCATACATTTCACCAAACTAAACAGAGGTTTAGTATAAACTGTAAACTCCATTGTAAAACGGCACTGATGATTTCTGCTCAGGTGGTTAACTGACTCATTTTCCTTAACTGCGTTCTCAGGTTTCTCTAATCGTTTCATTCATCCACTTTAACTCCCCTGTGTACGTATG
>NW_015603419.1:0-487 GCF_001515605.1 Sinocyclocheilus anshuiensis | reverse complement strand
GAATTTGATGACATAATGCAAACTGAAGCAGCAAAGGAGGAAGCATCTGAAGAACACACTGAGGACGAATCAGAACAGCAGGACAAGACAGCTGATGATGAAACTGCTGAAGAAGGGCAAAACGCAGGAACAGAATTTGTTGAAGAGGGTGAGGCCACTGCTGAAGCAATAGCTGCTGGAGAGAATGGCATAGTTGGTTGTGACACTGCAGAAGAAGGTGAGACAGCTGAGGGTGAGACAGCAGAAGATGGACAAATGGCTGAATACAAAACTTCAAGAGATGGTGAGGCAGCAGAAGATGAAACTGCAGAAGATGGACAAACTGCAGAAGCAGAAAGCACTTTAGAAAATGGACAAACTTCTGAAGATGTAACTGGAGACGAATGTGAGACCATTAATGACGAGATTGGAGAAGGGCATGAGACATCTGAAAATGAAACTACAGAAGATGGACAAACTGCTGAAGATGAAACTGGAGAAGAAGGTG
>NW_015603418.1:0-487 GCF_001515605.1 Sinocyclocheilus anshuiensis | reverse complement strand
TTCTCAGACTTCTCAAAGGGAGGCATCATCCATCACAAACACTGCTCGCCGGCTGATGGCAACAACCCCATCTTGGCTGACTTCACCCGCAGCGCCACCGGCGGGAGCTCAACCGCTTGCCATGCCGGCTCATACTCCTCGAGAGAGCTGGGAAGTGATGAGGAAATGAAGCGGGAGACCTTGGAGGGTGTGGTCCATTCAATTGGGATGAGCTCCAGAAAGCACAGCTTCACCAGCCTGGCCCAGGAGCAGCAGAGGGAGACTGGGAAAGAGCAAAGTTCCCTGGCAGAGGAACATTTGAGCCACCAACACTACTCCATGGGCATATCCTCTAATGGACGCAAAACCTTGATGAGCAGCCCTCAGAGCCCCCTCAAATCAGACTGCCAGCCTAATTCCCCAATGGAATCGAGCAGCAGCAAAAATGCTGCCCTCACGCAGGCCTCGCAACCTCCAACCTCTCAAGGTACTCAAGACCCTAAAGCTC
>NW_015603417.1:0-487 GCF_001515605.1 Sinocyclocheilus anshuiensis | reverse complement strand
TATTTCAAGTAATGAAAATGTTTTTTTTTAATGGTTTTAGTTAACTATAATAACCCTGATTGTTGTCTGTCAGTTTACTTGCAGTCACATTCACATGCAGCATCACTGAAAACACTGAATTTGTGTTTGTGCTCCTGGTCTCATGTATGTGTAGGTGACGATGTCCGATCGAGCTGCGGCAGAAAGAGCCTGTAAGGACCCAAACCCCATCATAGACGGCAGGAAAGCCAACGTCAACCTGGCGTACCTCGGGGCCAAACCACGGATCATGCAGCCGGGTAAGAGGATCCGTCGCTCGCCGCAGACCCAAATACATGCAATACAGATGAGCTGCATGACAGAGAGCATCACTCGCTGGCTCCTAAATGAGCCGAAGCCTTCAGGTGCAATCTGAGATTTCACACAGTAACAACAATAATGCAGCGTAACTGTGGAACAGCAGGATTATTTGTGACCCTGGAGCACAAAACCAGTCATAAGGGTCAAT
>NW_015603416.1:0-487 GCF_001515605.1 Sinocyclocheilus anshuiensis | reverse complement strand
CACCCATAGGCTTACTTCCGCGTTGAAGAAAAAGGTGGATAGTATGAATGTAATATGGATGTACTACATTCGTCATGTTGTCATTATCACATGACCTGCCAGCACCAGTTGCGTCGCTTCACTGCCATTCACAAACTCTCTCTCGTAGACTCCTATGCACACTTCAGACACTCAATGGTAGCAGTAGGTCATCCATGGTACTTTTTATCTACTCTTTTATAAATATTAATAATCTGGACATACTTCTTGTGTCACATATTGTTTTTCCATCTACTGTATAGTAGATATGTGATTTCGGATGCAGTCTATAATTCCATGCTGGTGAAGTTACACACTTCAGTCTAATTCTTTACCTGTGACAGTTCTACATTCAGTGGTGCCAGTGGTTTGCTTCTGGACATTGTCTAAGAGGAACTTCATTGGTGGAAGCTCATCATCACTTTCCTCCATGTCCAGATCAGCTCCATCTGTGATGTACATCTCTCGG
>NW_015603415.1:0-487 GCF_001515605.1 Sinocyclocheilus anshuiensis | reverse complement strand
GCAAACGCTCTAAAAAATACGTCTTGCAGATGTAATGCAGACGTCTCCGAGATGTACGTGTGCTATCAGGAGAGTTTGTTGTCACAACGAATGACAATAAATGATTTAAACGGCAAACCTCCTGAGAATCACTTTTTGTAAAAACAAACAAACAAAGAATAACAACAAAACTTTTTTTGTCCATTCGCTCAGATAAGATGTGCTGAATCTGTGTACACAGGTATTCTTCTGCAAGACCAATGTTGTTGTATTTTTCATCTATATATAGTTACATAGTGTCGCTTTAAATCTGTTAATTAAAAAACTACCGGTATTATGTTTTGTTGTCTAATTTATTTAACATTTTTAAACGTCTTAAAATGTAACCCTATTGAAAAATTCTTCATTAAGCGAAGACTCTGGCCTATTATGTTAATATACTCCATATCCCACAATCCTTTTCCACATACGTCAGTCCCCGCCTCCAAGCTCCCATTTCTGATTGGCT
>NW_015603414.1:0-487 GCF_001515605.1 Sinocyclocheilus anshuiensis | reverse complement strand
TGCTGCAGAGTCAATTTTTGCTCCCTGTCATGAGGAAATAAATAATTCCTAGGTCATGGATGGGGGGTGCAGCTGTGGGCCAAAAGAGGGGGAGAAACCGGGCCGGTGAACCTGGCTGGGCAACTCGTGGCTGGAGTTGAGATGGACAGTGTGTGTATATGTGTGTGTTTGAGGGTGGGAGGACAAGGCTGGTCGAATGAGTTGATATTCTGCTGCTGGAACGAATGCTAATTTAATCAATGTGCTGTAAATCCGACTAGCTGCTGACTCATTTGTGACTGCTGCCCCATGGGGACTTGAACAAAAAGCCCTGCCATTGCAGTTTGCTCCCCATATGCATTTTATGCTCTCTCTCTCTCTTTTTACACACAATCACAAAGATACACAGATGGATTTGCACATATACATATGGGAGAGATATAGGCAAATACATGCTGAGGTCATGAACCTGCAAAACTGCTATTTGTGTGTGTGTGTGTGTGTGTGT
>NW_015603413.1:0-487 GCF_001515605.1 Sinocyclocheilus anshuiensis | reverse complement strand
CTGTTATTGGATGTTAAATTTAGGTTTAAAAGTCAACATGTAATTTAAGAATTTTATGATAGTAACGGTAAAGGGATAACAGCGTGTCATTGAATATAAAGATGTTCCTTACATTTACAGAATGAAAAAAATGACAGTAACAGGTTAATAATGTATTCAGAGTGAATGTGTGTTCATGCAGAACGTTCCTCTCATCTGTTAACACTGAGTTTGTGTTTTTCTATATTATCTTCATTATTATCTCCATTTTTAGTGTAGGAATTCAAACTGTCCTTTGTCTATTTAAACTCTCCATTTAAACTGTGCTTTATAACTCATTCGCACACAATGTATGTAGCATAGATATAGATATATTCACCATACTTTTATGTATGTTTATAAAATTCAGTTGGCACTTCTGTTTGAAGGGCAGCATGTGGAAGTTGTGTATTTTGTCAATAAAAACAAAAAAGGCTTTTTATCTGATAAATCGATTAATCAAAAAAAT
>NW_015603412.1:0-487 GCF_001515605.1 Sinocyclocheilus anshuiensis | reverse complement strand
TAGAATGGAGGTGGAAACATCAAGATTTTGACAGCTGTTCAAAACAGCCTGTTATTATTATTTGTCCATCAGAAGTGGCAACCCGAGAGGGAATTTCCCAGGAAGGCTGATATGTAAATCCATACTGATAAAACCAATAAATGACTGCAGTATTTTTTATCATAAACCTCTTTGGTGATAATTATGCTCCCATATACAGATGATCACTTATTGATATTAAAATAGTCAAAATAAATTACTTTAAGTTTCCTTTTCACCTGTTTTGTTCTGACACACAAAAGTGAAACTAAAATAATCAGTTAGTAGATGAACTGATTAAAACAATAGTTAATTTTATCACTTTAGCGGGTTCGATAGAAACGGCTAGAATTTACAACGCAAGACAACAAGCTATTTCATCTGCTTTGGTATTTTAAATAAGAAAAGACACCTGCTTGTCAAAATACTTTAAAGGAGACATATTATGCCCCTTTTTGCAATATGTAAT
>NW_015603411.1:0-487 GCF_001515605.1 Sinocyclocheilus anshuiensis | reverse complement strand
CAGAGCCCGAACCCGCGTCGGACCGGCGCCGTGCCTCCTAACCTGCTTCCGCTGGTCAACGGGGCCATGCATGCGCTCAACGGGAGATCCGTGCAGATGGGGATCCCACCGGTTGCGTTAATGGCGGAGCATGTGGGCAAACGCGCGGAAGACATGAAGGACAAACACCGCGCCGACAGCATGAGCGACGCGTGCGACGGACACAAGGACTGGACGCAGAAGGGCAAGACGGTGCGGGAGCTGATGACGCTGCAGAGCCTCGACTCCCGGTTCAAGAAGGAGCACGCGCCGCTGGCGCACAGGATGGGATACGAGAGCAGCTCCGGTGCATTAAAAACAGGTACTGAGCAGTGCTTTCAAGCGGAGTGTTAATCTAAATGCATCTTAATGCATGCATGTAGTCTTTAAAATAAAGTGAAGCATCAGAAAATATGTATAGCCTAGATTTATGCATCATCTGAAAGCGGAATAAATAAGCTTTCCATTG
>NW_015603410.1:0-487 GCF_001515605.1 Sinocyclocheilus anshuiensis | reverse complement strand
AAGAACAAATACACAAATTACAAGCATAGATAAATACAACAGAATTTGAAAAGTTACCCTGTTGTAGTGCAGAGCCTTCAGCAGATCCAGGGGGCTCGACTAACAGGTCTGGGTCAGCTGCGTTAAACACAAGACATAAATGTGAGCGATAATCTAAATGAAACGTCATCATGACTGGTGCAAGAGATCCAACCAGTCAATAACAAAACAGTTACCTGAGCATGGTGCAGTGTCTGATGCAGGCAAAGAGATTTGGGCCAATGGTTTGCTGTCAACTGTATAGAAAGTCATACACAAAATTTTGTGACATCATCTACAACAAATGTGCTTATGAATAGTGCATAAAAACAACACCACAGTCATAAAGACAACAAGACCAGTGCAAAGCCTGTTTTAGGTGTTTACTGTTACTGGAATGAGTGAGTGAGCGAGCCTATGTGTATATGTATCTATGCACACACTCACCAGCCAAGGGGACTGGGTAGAT
>NW_015603409.1:0-487 GCF_001515605.1 Sinocyclocheilus anshuiensis | reverse complement strand
CCGTGATGTTCTTTCTCATCAGAATTCTTTCCATGTCACTTACAGATATGAAGCAATGACTGAATTGATCTGAGCACAGTGGGGACCGGCCTCTTCGGTAATGAGGACGAAAGCTAATTATGAGACCCTCAGGTTTCCTCCTGCTGGGAAGCTGAGGTTACCGCTGACCTGTGAGGAGAGGTAAGCGGCACGCAGTTTTGTTTGTTAGCTGACCTTAGTCAAAGCCATTCACTACAATAAATAATTTGCTTGCACTTTATTTTGATAGTCCATTTGATAGACATTCTACTAACTATAACTTTGCAACTACATGTCACCCAACTCTCATTAATTTGCAACTACATATTAACTAACTCTCATTACAGTATTAGTAGACTGTTAGGTTCAGTTCGGGTTAGTAGAATAAGTTGACATGTACTTGCAAAGATACTTAAAGGTGCTCTATGTAGGATTGACACCGAGTGGTTGAACTAGGTATTGCAGTCCA
>NW_015603408.1:0-487 GCF_001515605.1 Sinocyclocheilus anshuiensis | reverse complement strand
AAAATGACGGGTAATAATAGATTATGACGGAATTTTTACGACCCTATCCGTCAAAATGATGGACAATGTTAAAGTCTAACGCAACCTCTGCTCAAATTAATAATTACATATTACACAACTAGCCTACTATATCCAACATGATCCACAATCCCATACAGTACAACAATATATAGCAATTCTCACACGCGATTGTTTATATCTTCGCAAAATATAACTATATTATCGCCCAGCCACAGTTACTATAGTTAACTCAAATTGACACTAAATTTAAAACCATGAAAAAACTTCTCATTACATGAAAAAGAATCAACATGAACTGAAATAGAATATATTAAAACATCTTTTTATTTAGTTTACCCAAAGCTGAAAATATCCTCACCCTCAGATTAGGGCTGGGCGATAGAGCTAAACAATATATCAACGATATAATGTTTCATATCGGTCGGTATCGATAATTATTGACATTTTTTATAACCTTTTTTAAAAC
>NW_015603407.1:0-487 GCF_001515605.1 Sinocyclocheilus anshuiensis | reverse complement strand
AAACGAAGCCACTAGACTGTTGAGAGCTTTGAAAACCATAAAATGTATTTTAAAATCAATTCCTAGCGTCTGAGGTTTCTCTCCTCTCCAGGTTTCAGATTATTTCAGAAAATCAAACACAAGTAAAAAGCTTCAGCATGACATTGCACTTTTCACCAGGATACCTAGTAAAATCTGCAGAATCGAGACCAATCTGAGACATGGAGAGGAGAAAATGATACATTTTATAATCATACAATTTTGCACTGACTCATCTTTGACAATAAAGAACATTTAGTAACTACAGAAGTAAATCAAGTCCATTTTAACTCTTAAAAGCAAAGGTTTACCTGTTCAAAAATGAGCGTGTGTGGGGAAAAGAATTGAAACTTTATTTACTTCTACAGTTACTAAATATTCCTTACTGTGAAAGATTCATCAGTGTACATTATTGTTAAAAAAAGACAAAAAACACAAAAATTTTATAATTAAAAAATAAATAATATAT
>NW_015603406.1:0-487 GCF_001515605.1 Sinocyclocheilus anshuiensis | reverse complement strand
ATTTTCAACAGCCTTCCTCGCACAGGGGGCAGTCCCAAGTGCCACGGTATGCCAAGGGTCATCATTAGAATATGACTGCCTTCAAAAAATCCCTGCTAAGTGCGATGTCTCGTGGCAATGTTATACCTCTTTTCAAGACCCCTCTCTCCTTGTTTAAGTGCATAAACATTAATGAAGAAAATTTCACGCCCCACGCTTCTGCTCCTGCAATGCTCCTGAGCTCTATCCCTCCCTCCTTCTCTGTTCATTTTTCTTTTTAATCTTTATTTCTATCATTATTTTACTCTTTCTCCTCTCTAGCTAATTCTGGCAATGGGTCTTGTGTAGTAAACAAGCAAAGTAGTCGCAGCGAGTGAGGAGAGAGCAAAGCAAGAAAGACAGAGACAGAGAATGGGACAAAGAGAGAGAGACTCATTTCTTATTTGGAATTCAGAAAGATGCCGTGATCAAAGAAGGCTCAATATCTCCTAGCTGTTCAAAGGGACTT
>NW_015603405.1:0-486 GCF_001515605.1 Sinocyclocheilus anshuiensis | reverse complement strand
GCATAAACTCATTTCATTACACCAAATACACAAAATAATGTTCTTATTCATCAATAGTCAAATAGCTATTCAGGCAGTTTTTATAGCAAACTCACATTCAACATGGCTCCATTCTGATATCTAACGACCACCATTCAGTCATTTCCAGATGGATAAAATCAAGCCCCGTCCTATATGTTTTCCTTGACAAGTTTAGTACGTGGATTTCTGAGATTTGATTTGTTGCTAACTTCAAATAAGCATGAAATGACAATGTGCCTTATCTGTTTTTGTCAAAACATGTTATAGATCTTACTGTGAACTAGGGCTGCACGATTAATCGAATGCAATTGTCATGTGCATCTCGTCAGTAAAGCCGGTGTTCTAACAAATTATGCTACCTATCAGATTATGTTACCAACACTGTATCCTACTGTAAGGGTAGGTTTAGGGTTGAGGTAAGTGTACATGTTAATAAAGCCTCACACCTTATTAATATCATGCTGG
>NW_015603404.1:0-487 GCF_001515605.1 Sinocyclocheilus anshuiensis | reverse complement strand
GGATCCATTGGTGAGCGAGTGATGCAATGCTACATTTCTCCAAATGTTCTGATGAATGATAAACTTTAGACTTGCTTCAAGCACTGAAGTGGTTAAAAATAATATAGTAGAGGGCAGTAATTGTGCAGTGTTGCTGTCTGACATTTGTGTTGCTATGCTGCGAGTGAACGCGGCTGGGTCAGGACCCGTGTTAGGAAATGTATACAGGTCTGTTCCCAGGGGATATAGTCTCCATGCCAACCAGCTGACCACGAGATTACTGCTGAATAATCACAGACCCCAGATCAGATCAGAAGAGGAGATAGAGAGGTGTGAGCGTGCAGAGAGTGAGAGATGATGAAGATATGTAGCGTGGGTGGTTGTGACGGCATGTGTGCACACATGCTTTGTGTCCTAGCGTACACCCTTGAGGAGCACCTTTTTAAGGACAAATGCCAAGGGCTAATTAAAGCAACAGCTCATCTAAAAATTAAAGTGGTCATCATTT
>NW_015603403.1:0-486 GCF_001515605.1 Sinocyclocheilus anshuiensis | reverse complement strand
TTCTTTCTCACTGGATAATCTGTATCATTCTGAAATCCTTTAAAAGGAAAGTCAGTTAACACAGCCATATTTGCAACGCCTCCGGGGAGCTATTTCAGGCATGCAAAACCAACCCCTATTTCCTTGAATGAGGAAATACTGAAATTGGAAAAGCAGCTTGTCAAACTCACATTTAAATAACATAAAATCAGCAATAACTGTTGCATAAATGTTATTTCTTATCATCAAATTTCCTATCCTCCCCCACTGATGCAGTGATGCAATGACTTTACCAGTTGGCAATTGGCTATTTTATTCAGAAGGCAGGACTTGTTCCACCTTATTGTGCATTGCAATTTCTTCCATTCGTAAACTCTTTATTGGCATCTCTGGTTCCATGAAGAACCTTTAACATCCATGGAACATTTCCATTGCACAAAAGGTTCTATAGAAGAAAAATATTCTTTAGATCAGGGGTGCCCAAACTCGGTCCTGGAGGGCCGGTGT
>NW_015603402.1:0-486 GCF_001515605.1 Sinocyclocheilus anshuiensis | reverse complement strand
TGTGATGGCAAAGCTGAATTTTCAGTAGCCATTACTCCAGTTTTCGCACAACCCTTCACAAATCATTCTAATATGCTGATTTGCTGCTCAAAAAAACAAAAAAACAATCCTTATGCATAATATTCTTGTGGAAACCGTGACGCATTCTTTTTCAGGATTTTTTTGATAAATAGAATGTTCAAAAGAACAGCATTCATTTAAATTGTAAATCTTTTGTAATATTATAAATGTCTTTACTGTCACTATTAACCAATTTAATGCATCTTTGCTGAATAAAATTATAATTTCTTAAAAAAAAAAAAAAGTAATCTGCTGACCCCTAATATTTGACCGGTAGCGTATACTGTGTGCACAGTATAACAGACATGAAGTGATGTGAATGATGTTCCTTTTGTTTCAATCAGGGAACTCAAACACGGCATTCCAGTAACAGATGAGAACGACAATCGGTTAGGAGAATCTTCAAAGGCAGCTCAACAGGCCATC
>NW_015603401.1:0-487 GCF_001515605.1 Sinocyclocheilus anshuiensis | reverse complement strand
CGAAGTCTGCCGCCGTTTTCATATTAAATTTAAAGGGGACTAAGGTGATCACGATTTTGTGTAGAGTTTATGGAGATAATCGCAAAATTGTAGGAGGGCTGAGTAGTCATTTTAAAATGAAAATGGCCTAGTGATGCCCATGCTGTCAACCTCAGGAGACATTTTATTTTCCATTCATTTTCTATGGAGTTTGTAATTTTTATAACTCTGTTACCAAGATTTGAGATCTCAGTGATTTATGTAATTTGAATTGGTAACAGGGTTGCAAGTAGCATAATTTCAGCATAATTTGACTTTGTCATTCAGTAGCAGCAAATATTGGCTTAGAGTTACTGACAAACTGTGATTTCCTGATTTCCTAAAAATCTAAATATTACATTTACAATTTGTCCTTTAGTGAAAGTGAAAAGTGAAGTGACATGGAATGGAGAATGAAGTGACAAGAAGCAATCAAAACCAACAAAAGGACAATAATATGTAAGTGCTG
>NW_015603400.1:0-486 GCF_001515605.1 Sinocyclocheilus anshuiensis | reverse complement strand
TGTCCCTATTTTACCCAGCACTGGGTTGTATTTAACCCAGCATTGAGTGTAATAGTGCCATTATTCATTGTAATGTCATGTAATAATTTATCATGATGTGTTACCAAAATACAGGTGTATTAACATAAATCAACCAAAAAGGAGTGTTATTCATTGATAGTTTATATTAACTAATGCTTCTCTTCAGTGGGGCGTGTCAACACAAGACATGTGAATTGACCCTTTGCCAGGAGCTTGATTGACAGGCGATCTGATCAATCATAATGTCTAATCTGCCAATTTGTCCGACAAACAAACCAGACAGGAGAGCAGATTAATACCGGTGGACTTGAACTTGAAAAATGGTGTGTACTGACATCTTTCCGCATTTGAAACAAGTTACCTTCTGATGTTCATTCATGTTGATTTCGTGCTATAGTAAAAATGAAGAGATGTTTGGTTAAACTGAGGCGCTACAGCGATCTGTCACGACACATTAAAGAGCCA
>NW_015603399.1:0-487 GCF_001515605.1 Sinocyclocheilus anshuiensis | reverse complement strand
CAGTCTTATGCACACCCCTTCAAGTAAAGTGTAACCAAAAAAAAACAAAAAACAAATATATATATATATAATATTATTAAATATTAGAAATATTATTATTTGAATATACTTTAACCCTCCTGTGATGTCTGGGGTCTCACAAGAGAATCTCTCTCAAGAGAGGCTCTAATGAGTAAATATAATTTATGCCTTGGCATAAATTTACATTTTACTGTCACTGTACTGCATATGAATGCCAATTTTTTTTGTCTTTTTCAGAGTTTCATTTACCTTTATCTACTATTTCATACAATAATGTGTTTACAAGCACTGTACACACATTTTTACAAGCTTCTATCAAAAATTATTGTTGTTGGGTTTCCATATTATATGGGGACTTTCCATGGACATAATTTTTATACTGTGCTAACTGTATTGTCATTCCCCTAACACAAAACTTTATTCATTTTTACATTTCCAAGAAAAAAAGGACAATGTTTTTTTTTTT
>NW_015603398.1:0-486 GCF_001515605.1 Sinocyclocheilus anshuiensis | reverse complement strand
CATATATTACCAGAAAACATTGACAGAGTCAACAAGGAACACAACACAACTAACTAAAAAAAAATAATAAGTTGACCAGTCGTTACTTAATTCGTTTTTGTACTTTGAATCAAAATGGGTAAAGTTATCCTGACCGGAACATCAACAGTGAAGAGGCCAATGCTTGGAAATGGGATAATCTACCATTAACAAATATACTCTTTGGCCTATTTTGCAGCCTTTAATCAAATATGTCTGAGACTCTGTTCGCTGTGGGGCCTAACAGAGTAATACGTTAAATACGTGAATCTTAATTTGCTGGTGGAATGGGAGGTTCGAGACGGCTATGCGAATATTGAAGGAGACAGCTCAACTGATGTTTGCATACAATGAAGTGTACATTTTTTGTTCAATTTTAAAATTACAGTTAATTAGAGGCTGCACTTGTGTTTGGAAATATCAGCGAGCGCATCGCTTGCCCTGCATCCTCTGTGTCTTCCAGTCATT
>NW_015603397.1:0-486 GCF_001515605.1 Sinocyclocheilus anshuiensis | reverse complement strand
AAAAAAAAAGGCAGCTCATGACCCCTTTAACGCCGAGCACACAAAACATGGTCAATCGCACACATTTGTACTGGTGCTGAATGAGACAAGCATCAGAGATTTATATTTGTTTTATATTTTTCATTCTGTTCTGAGTACAGTTGCATTTAAAGGATTGTTGTGGAGTGAGAGGATATTATAGTGTTTATAATGTTTGTAAATGTTTCATTTTCTGATATTTAACATTATATCTGAATGTAATGTTTGTTTTTTCTCTCAAAAACACTATTTTGACTAATAGTCAAGAGTGATCTGCTGCTGTGTTTCTCACCTCGATCCTCTGTGAATTCACTTTCTTGCCCTTTTTGTTCCAGAACACCTGAGGCTTGGGGTCGCCTGCGGCCTGACACACGAACGACACGACTCCGCCGGACACACCGATCTGATCCGTGGGAATCTTAGTGAACCTCGGCGCCACTGCAACACAAACACAAGCACCTCACTGAC
>NW_015603396.1:0-486 GCF_001515605.1 Sinocyclocheilus anshuiensis | reverse complement strand
AATCTCCAGCATCCCTGTGATGCCTAACAAGTCCCCAGGCCTCCTCTTCTAAGATCCAGAGATCCCAGAGGAGCAGCAGGTGCACAAACCTCCTCGCTCACATTCTTAAGAGTTCGGATAAGCCCGCTGGTGGAGAATGCGGGCACTCCATAGAGTTTTGAGCTCTCGCTGCATGTCAGATTACCTTCGTAGCACCTGGTTGATCAGGAGTCCGCTGACCCGAACGATCCAAGAGCAGGATTGTTATACGGACAGCAGAAACTCTGTGGATAGTAGAGGCAAAGAAGTACTCGCCCAAAAATAGTTCTCCCCGGGCCATTTTAACAAAGGACAAAGTGACATTGTGAACATCACTAACATCTGTGTATAACCTCGCAGTTACAAACGCCCCCTGCCCAAGTTCTGAGCAGACTCCGCTGTCATCCTCCAAGGAGCAGCCATTTTGGAACGCTCTCCCCGGCACAGATGTTGCATATTAAAAAGTGG
>NW_015603395.1:0-486 GCF_001515605.1 Sinocyclocheilus anshuiensis | reverse complement strand
TTTTTTTCACCCAGCTTGTTGTTTATCTGACCAATAGCCGTAGAAAAGGTATGTTATGCACAAGTTATAAGTAATTGCACCTTTATTGACAGTGACATGAAGAATGCTGTCATCGGAAACAACAGACAGAAGGCCAACCTGATTGTGCTGGGAGCCGTGCCAAGGTATGTCCAACCACTTCACCCTTTTTCCACCAATAGAATTGCAATGAGTTTTGACACAGGAAGTAAGGTTGAAAAATCATAGCTAATCTATCCAGCTGTCTGGGCTGGGCCAATATAGCTGGAAAATTACAGTGAAGTCCAAAAATAATATTCAAAGTCTGGGATTCAAAATCATATTTAAACCTGGAAATAAACAAAGTTTATTTAATTAAGACACTCTCTTACCTTAAAGATGGTAAATCCTTTTTTTGCTCTGTTCTCTGTTTTACATGCTAATCACTGCTGATGAGGATGTACTTGTGTGTGTGTGTGTGTGTGTGTG
>NW_015603394.1:0-486 GCF_001515605.1 Sinocyclocheilus anshuiensis | reverse complement strand
GAGCTACATGAGATTGTCTGTGATTGTTGCTTTTCTCCACAGCAGCTGAATGAATATCTGCTTTAATCAGAATCAAAAAGCATTATTTTTTAAATAAGAAATTATTCCTGCAGGTTTGATGTCCAGCCAGCATGAAATTATAATTTATATAATCATTTTACACACAGATGGCTGGAAGTGTGTTACAGCAGTTAAAACAAAGAAACATGTTTTATCTGTTATTAGACACATTATTCAAGTAGTCTGATTATTAGTGTTGAAATATACAGTATGATTCTGAGCAAAGTACAGAGGGAGGAGCAACAAAACTGCAAAGTCACGGCCTCACAAACAATATGTTTATAATCTCCTTCACAGTCTTGATCTTTACTTTCTCTCTCGCAACACACACACATTTACACACTGAAAACCAGGAAGCGTATGGATTCAAGAGAAACGAAACTGCGGTCAAGCCAGCCGCACGTTTTTGTTGTGTTGCGCGTGTAA
>NW_015603393.1:0-486 GCF_001515605.1 Sinocyclocheilus anshuiensis | reverse complement strand
TTTTTCCAATACTGCACACTACTCTGCTTAGTTACCGTTCATCAACAGCATACTGTAACATGCAAAACCTCAGAAACCCAAATCTGTCAAGTGTACTCTGAGAGCTGGAGCTCTGTGTGACAGAATGAATAATCCATGAAGAAAGTGAGAGAGAGTATGAGAAAGCTGGAGAGAGGGAGTTGAGGGTGTTTGGAATGATGGAATTGTTGGCTGGAAATGATCTGTACAAGAATCATTCTAGAAATATTAATGTCAAAATGTCACAATCGTTCCTTACTGGCACAATGCATGCCACCACAAACAGCCAAAATGTATTTATCTATATTTTACAGCATGTGTGTAGGTGTGTTTTTGTCATGAGATGTGTGATATGGAATGTCAAAAACTGATTCAAGCTGCAAAAGAAAAATTACACAAATATGAACACCTACTACTATACTAAATTGTGGGCTCTCTGAAAGATCTAACAGAAATCACACAAATAAA
>NW_015603392.1:0-486 GCF_001515605.1 Sinocyclocheilus anshuiensis | reverse complement strand
GCTCATGAGAGATGGAATTATTTAAGATTAATTGAGCTCAGTGTCACTTGGGTTGTGGAGGGCACTGCAAACATTGACATGCTTAATTAAAAACTGACAATCATTGTCTGATGGGGAAAGGCTGAAATATAACCTGTCAAGGTTATATTGCTGTTTGGTTATGGTTCTAACCTTTAATTTCCATATGATTTGTGTGTAGAAATGATTCTGGCTGAATTGTATCAAATAAAAATAAAATAAAATAAAATGCTAAAAACCGAATTCAGTTGCAAGGTTTTGAATGCTACACGTGAATTTAGGCATCAAAACATTATAAAGTGCATTTTTATTTATTGTGTATTTTGTATACATTGGCCTCAAAAAGTATTTAAACACTTGAAGGGATAGTTCACCCAAAAATGACAATTCTGTCATTAATTACACACCGTCATGTTGTTCCAGTCCCCTAAGACTTTCGTTCATCCTCGGAACACAATTGAAGATATT
>NW_015603391.1:0-486 GCF_001515605.1 Sinocyclocheilus anshuiensis | reverse complement strand
TGAATAGGCACACCAGTGACCTGACTCACACTGAAATCTGCTGAACGTACTTCATGCCGGAAATAATCTTACAAAACCTGTACAATTTTATGGGCCAAACATGTCACACTTTTATATCAGGTTTGAGCTTGCAATTCAGTTTTCACTCTCTCGGTGGGCTGAAATGTAGATCAAAGTCCTACACCGATACAACTTTCTGGCAACAGAAGGAATATTTTTTTTCTGAGGAAAAATTATATTCTTTCTTTGTTCTGCTGAAACAAACAAAAACACAGGATTCAAGATTCTGGATGCGATTTATTATTGCTAGTGGCCATGCCAACAAAGACCTCTCAGCTTTGACTGCCAAGCTTCTGCAATTTGCAATTAGCCTAAACTTGTTTCATTTAATTTTCTTGTATTTTCATTATAGTTAATATATAGTTAATATAAGAAGAAACATCTAGCTTCGCGGTCTCTCTCTCATTTGGATGCACGTCTTGCTGC
>NW_015603390.1:0-486 GCF_001515605.1 Sinocyclocheilus anshuiensis | reverse complement strand
GTTTATGGGCAGGTTTTGGAGTCAGTCATGGCATCTTTCAGCTACAAGTGAAACGCAAGGCCGTGGTCTGAGGTTTGCAGTCCCCCGCGAACAGCAGCCCTTCGCTGGCTCAGATTTCGGCGACACATCGGCACAGGAATTAGCACTATTTCAGTGAAAAGCGATTACAGAGAACGGTTGAATACACTTTAATTAAAATGCTACTTTTAAATGTTAAAACATTTTGTACGTCTAAAATGCTTGTTAAACAGTTTAAATGTATGTACTATTGTAAACTATGCTGTATTAACCCAAATAAATTAAATTTGCCTTGTATTTTGTCCAAGTGTTCTTGCTTACTAATAAATGTTCATCTTTTAATTATTGCTGTTGCCTCTAGTAATTCTGTTTTTTTATTTATTTTTTTATTTCCAGTCCATTTTAAGCCAGCAATATAATAAATTTTAAACAATAGATGACTTAAATAAAACAACCCAGCATGTTTGG
>NW_015603389.1:0-486 GCF_001515605.1 Sinocyclocheilus anshuiensis | reverse complement strand
AAATTGGCAAGGCTTAAAAACACGTGCAAATGATAAGCTTTCGTGCAGATGCGCAGCAGTGGCCCGTCATCTGTCCTGAGCGTCTTTTTAGGCTGGCCTAAAATCGAATTTGAGCGTTGACTTTGTCGAGTCATCCAGTTTAGCGGTGAGTATAATGTCCTCATATATCTTTAGTTATAATTTTAGAGAGATGTAAAAAGACTTCACGGATCTCTTATTCAACCCGCTGAGATGAGAGGAAACGCCCCTTCCTACTGATCTGTAGCGCACGCGGCTCAGTGCGCGAGATGCTTACTATAGCACAGAACACACAGAACTTAAGTCTGATAGAAAGACAAAACAACTGGTTTAATGCTGTTTTTACTACACTTTTACTATAGTAAAACAAGTTATAATTATATTATAAAATCTTAAAATCTAATCTAATAAAACATCAACATATCAATCCAACTAGTGACAACCCTGTGTATAGATGCATTATTATAA
>NW_015603388.1:0-486 GCF_001515605.1 Sinocyclocheilus anshuiensis | reverse complement strand
TTTGCTGAAAACGTACACACCCTCAGGCCATTCAAGACGTAGATGAGTTTGTTTCTTCATGGGAACAGATTTTGAAAAATGTAGCATGACATCTCTTGCTCACCAATGGATCATAGTCCATATGCAAGTCCATAATCCATAATAATGCTAGTTCCTCCAGTGAAACATCCATCCTCTGTTGTCTTCTCACATCAAGATCCACCCACATATTTTGTTTAGAATTATTTTGGCCTGTTTTTGCTTGTGAAGAGTGTTAGATCTGTGCATATATCTCTCCTGATTCAGACAAGACGACTTTTTCACTGCAGAAAGCAATATTATGGATAGAGCAATCATATTTCAGCTGGAAGCAACAGTTTGAAGTCAAAAGCGACTTGATGGATTTGCTTCTTACAAACACAGTTTATCTAGTCCCAAAACATGAATTGATGGATTACTTTTGGATTATCGTGATGTTTTAATCAGCTGTTTGGACTCTCATTCTGA
>NW_015603387.1:0-486 GCF_001515605.1 Sinocyclocheilus anshuiensis | reverse complement strand
TTATTAAAAATGTAGCAACTTATCCAGTATTAAAAAAATACAAATCCAAGATTTATTTTCAATATTGTTTCAGGCTTGTACTGTACAGTTGGTCATCCAGCTGTTCTATTTATATAAAAATGTGTATATTGTTGTATATTGTTATTATTTTTCATTACAGCATATACAGTATAGCACATTTTGTCTTAATACATTCAAACAAGCATGTTGTTTTGATATACAACAATAAAAATGACAATATATATATATTGTCATTTTTATTGTTGTATATCAAAACAACATGCTTGTTTGAATGTATTAAGACAAAATGTGCTATACTGTATATGCTGTAATGAAAAATAATAACAATATACAACAATATACACATTTTTATATAAATAGAACAGCTGGATGACCAACTGTACAGTACAAGCCTGAAACAATATTGAAAATAAATCTTGGATTTGTATTTTTTTAATACTGGATAAGTTGCTACATTTTTAATAA
>NW_015603386.1:0-486 GCF_001515605.1 Sinocyclocheilus anshuiensis | reverse complement strand
TGAATCAGGAGAGAAATATGCACAGATCAAGCACCATTTACAAATTACAACAGATTTTCATGTGAGAGGACAACAAGGGATGGACTTTTTTTCTCTCTTTTTTTTTCTGGAGAAAGCGTTATTATGGATTATAGACTTGTATTTGAAGTGACGTTTAAAAAGTTAGTCTTAATGATAGATTTTTTTATTGCAAACACACAGCTTTTCACTTCACAAGATGTTAATTGAAAGAAATGTAAGGGGAAACACGAGATTGCTTAATATTACATTACAATATTAAAATTTGAAAATAATAATCATATTATTTTTATCATAATACTACAATAATAATATTTTTATACATACATCTTTGGAGTCTTTGGAACCCCCGACCACTAAAACAATAAAGTCAACCTCACAAGAACATGGTTAAGTAACTGCAATACAGGCAATGATTCTAAGAAATAAACCTAGTATTGCTTTTAACAACCCAGATCAGCCGTTATA
>NW_015603385.1:0-486 GCF_001515605.1 Sinocyclocheilus anshuiensis | reverse complement strand
GACTGGAGTCATATGGATTCGATATTTGATAGTTAATGCATTCGTTAACATTTATGGGTAAACTAAATCAAACAGCCTCTTTCAGAAGGAATAAGAAATACTCTGACTGTGAAATGAATTTAAATAATTTATTTTAACCATAAGTGAGAAATATTATTTAAAAAATGCATGTAATTCTACAGTGAAATATTGTAAAAAAAAAAAGTCACAAATTCTACATTAAAGAATTTAAATTGTTAACCGTATAAGTTACAAAATATTATATTTAAAAACGCAATGTCATTTCACACTAAAATATTGTAAGATTTTTAAAATAAAAAAAATTGCGTTTTATAACAAAATGCTGCATTAAAAACATAATTGGATTCTATAAGTAAAAACTATGTATATTTTTAAAAGCACAATGCACGTAATTCTACAGTAAAATATGTGACCCTGAACCATAAGTCGCTGGGGTATATTTGTAGCAATAGCCAACAATACATT
>NW_015603384.1:0-486 GCF_001515605.1 Sinocyclocheilus anshuiensis | reverse complement strand
TGGGGAGGGAAAACACAACACAAAGAGTCCAGGGGCGTGACAGTACATAAGCAAGAGGATGAATTTTACAAAACCACAAAATCAACAGAAAGGACATAAGAAATTATATTTTGCATAAAGAAATTTAAGCCTATTTTAAGGACCTTTATTTTTTTTCTCTTTTTTTCATTACATTTTTTTTTAATTATGAAAAATATAATTTCTTCTTTCTTTAATTTGATTTCAGGATGAAATATGACCATGTTCTTGACAGATTTTGTGGGGATTCATTTAAGAACATTTAGCTCCAGGGAAACTTAAATAAGAAATTGATTATATTTGTGGATGTTGTCTGTTTGTGTTTCTTTTGATGAACCCCTGAGCCAAATCATTAAAGTCGGTCATTCTGATGATATGACACAAGCATATCCAGTAGACCTTTGCTCATCTTCACGGTTTGTTATCCAAGGACCATGATGTGGATGCTAAGAAAGGGCTGTAAAACTA
>NW_015603383.1:0-484 GCF_001515605.1 Sinocyclocheilus anshuiensis | reverse complement strand
TTTTCAGCATCATTACTCCAGTCTTCAGTGTCACATGATCAGAAAACTTTCCAATATGCTGATTTTCTGCTCATTATTATGAATGCTGCTTCTTAATATCAATCATTTCTTATTATTATCAATGTTGAAAACTGTTGTGCCGATTAATATTTTGTAACAATTGTGATTCAGATTTTATTCAGGATTCTTTGTTAAAAAGAACATTTAAAAGAAACGCATATATGTGAAATATAATCCTTTTTAATGTCATACATGTCTTTACTCTTTACTGTCACTTTTGGTCAATTTTGGCCAATTGGATGTGTCCTTGCTGAATAAAAATATTAATTTCTTTACAAAAAAAAAAAGGACCCCAAACTTTTGATCTGTAGTTTATTGATATAGACAAATAGTATACTGGGGATTCAAAATATGTTGTAAAAGGTACAATAACTTGTTCATCTAAGCTCTGTGGCTGTTTCACAGGCCAGTGTTATGGTTGCAT
>NW_015603382.1:0-486 GCF_001515605.1 Sinocyclocheilus anshuiensis | reverse complement strand
GCAAAGTTATTATGGACACATGCACGCAGACAAAAACAGAAACTGAGCGGCGTGTGTCATTTCATCCGCTGATTATCAGAAAAAGGCTGCGTGAGATTAAAGAATCGGGTGTCTTTTATCTTCAGCACGTCTTGCATCATTTGCCAGTTGATTTGGACACTAAACATGGAAAGACTATCAAAGAAAAGCATTAGTATCTCACTTATCCTGCACAACGTTTACATCCTACAACAGAAAGAAGACTTAGTGTGCTGTTAATTCATTGACGTGTACACTTGGATGGCCATGTTTATAGTGAGCTGTTTTTGCTGTTTACATTATTGTTAGTTATTTTGCAGTTTACATAGTTTTGGTTAAATGCTACTTTTATGCTGGGGTTAAATGTAGATTCAGGACTATGCCTTGTGTTGTGCGGTGTTATATTGTCAATATAGCGATGGCTGTAACTAGGGCTGGACAATAATTCAATATCAATATGTATCGCGA
>NW_015603381.1:0-486 GCF_001515605.1 Sinocyclocheilus anshuiensis | reverse complement strand
GTTGCCACCAGAGCCAGAACTGGAGCTCTGCCGGTGACCTGACACAGCCCAACTTCTTTCTCATCCGATCATAACCAGTTTCCTTTTTTTTTCTGAAAGCCGCAAGTCAACATTCTTCTGCCTTTTTTATAAGTTTATACAGGTGTGTTTTTTAATACAAACTTGTTTGTGTGTTTAAAGACGGCAGTATTTAAACAGATTAATAACAAAATCCAGCGGAAAGCCTCTCGAAGAATGCATTCGCGTGGAAACGGGTTGCGTTTTCCTTCTGCTTTTTATTTTCATTGGCTTTTAGTTGCAATTAAGCAAATGTTCTACATAAATAAACGAGCTGGTGAATTAAGAAAGCTAATGAGGAATATCGGCATCATATAACAAACTGAATACTCAAGCTCACCGCTCCTCATTCTCCATCTTTTTCCATCTATTTAAATTAAAGACACATCAAATCACAATGGCAGGTATTATTATGCTAATGGGACGTTT
>NW_015603380.1:0-486 GCF_001515605.1 Sinocyclocheilus anshuiensis | reverse complement strand
ACTGGTGATGATCAGATCAGATCTCTGTGTGCAGCACTGGCTGTTTGTCAGACAAAAATCTCACTTGATTATTACAATTAACCCGTTTAATCCCAACTTGTTAAATCAAAAGATGTGTCATTAGTAACCCTTTAAAATAGTCAATAATTATTTGTTTGGAAAAGTGTGTGAACAATTGTTTTATGGTCGGTCACAATTGTGACTGGTGGGATAATGTTTATAGCTTACTGAATTATATTTCTGCAGTCATAAAAATGGTTATATATCTTAGCCCAGCTATTTTAAACAGCTTGATCACGTTCTAGGGTTACCATTATGCATAAAAAAACCCTATACAACATTGATAGGAATACTGAGATAAAAGACAAACAAATACAACCATCAACATATTTCCATTTTTTGTAACATATATCATCAAATTTTATAATAGTGCTCCCAGTTTTACAACATCAATATTGTAACTTATTTGTAACATTTTAACTTTTA
>NW_015603379.1:0-486 GCF_001515605.1 Sinocyclocheilus anshuiensis | reverse complement strand
TGCTACATTTCTACAAACCTGATGAAGAAACAAACTCATCCTCATCTGGGATGGCCTGAGGATGAGCACATTTTCATTTCTGACTGAACTATTCCTCTAAGAGGTTAAAAGCTGAAACTAATGGAGTTCGTTGCTGCAGGAATATTAACTTGATATCTGCCACCTTAAAATAATTGCAGAATGAAAGTTTATTTCTCAGGGGGAAAAAAGGCAACTTTTAATGTTAAAAAAGAGAGAGTGTGCAGTTGACAGGAAATCTTTATTGCTGTTTCTTGATAGTTACACCTCTTGACATTTTTAATAAAGTCATAAAACAACTTTTATGTAATAATTTTTTTAAAAACTTCTGTTCAAGCATCATTGCTCGCAAAAGTGTAGCCAGTATGTACACTACAGTAAGTCCTCATTTAGATGTTTGCGTGTGTTTGTGTTTGTGTGTGTGTTTGTGTTTGTGTTTGTGTGCGTGTGTGTGTGTGTGTGTGAGAG
>NW_015603378.1:0-486 GCF_001515605.1 Sinocyclocheilus anshuiensis | reverse complement strand
TATTTTAAAATGTAATTTATTCCTGTGATGCAAAGTTGAATTTTTGGCAGCCATTACTCCAGTCTTCAGTGCTACAAGATCCTTCAGAAAACATTTTAATATGCCGATTTGCTGCTCAAGAAACATTTCTTGTTATTATTAACGTTGAAAACAACTGTGCTGCTTCAGATTTTTTGTGGAAGCCATTATTTCATTTTTTTTTTTTAATAGAAAGTTCAAAAGAAGAGCATTTATTTTAAATATAAATCTTTTATAACAATGTAAATTTCTTTACTGTCACCTTTGTTTAGTTTAATGCATCCTTGCTGAGTAGAAGTATTAAACAATGACCTTTTGAATGGTATGGTATGTACTATATTATCATATTCAAATAAATAAATAAAGTATAACATGAGGATGAATAAGTAATGACAGGATTTTCATTTAAACCATCAAAGATTAGCTTGAAGAAACTAGCTGAATGCCAGTGTGAAGTTTGAATGTCAT
>NW_015603377.1:0-486 GCF_001515605.1 Sinocyclocheilus anshuiensis | reverse complement strand
CCTATGATTCCTTAAAATGCCATCTAGACAGGCAGCACACTACGTTTGGAACGGAGCTATTGTTTTGATACTGTTCAGAAAAGACTAGCACGTTTTGCACATTTTGGAAGAAAAATCAGTCTTTTTTTTTTTGTTGTTCTGAATTGCTATTAATAGCTAATTGCTGTTTGTTGTTTTGCTAGGTGGCGCTGGAAGGATGACAGTCTTGCTCCAGAAGACTTGACCAATATAATCCAGATTCACAATCGTAACAACGATCAAGCCTGGCAGGAAATCCTGAAGTGGGAAGCGCTGCATGTCAGGTGGCTGCAGCACAACTTAATTTTCACATGACCAATGACTGAGAGCATGCTGTGTTAAAATGTGTTCCAGTACAAGAAATTAATACTTTTATTCTGCAAGGATGCATTAAGTTAATCGAAAGAAATAAAAAAAAAAATTCTGTTCTTTTGAACTTTCTATTCATCAAATAATCCTGAAAAAAGT
>NW_015603376.1:0-486 GCF_001515605.1 Sinocyclocheilus anshuiensis | reverse complement strand
ATCAATATAGCGCCAATGAACTTGTATTATTTGGGCGACTTTAAGCTTGTAGTTTTAACTTATTGTTAACTTAAAAACTATTTATTATCATTATTATGATTATTATTATTGCCTCGTATGAAAGTATGTTTTGTGTATATTTATGGTTTATTTCATTATATTTGCAAGTTTAAATACTTTTCATTTTGCCAAAATGTGGTTACACCTTTTTGTTTTTCTTTAAAGGGAACAAATAGATTAAAAAAAATAAATAAAAAAACAAAACAACAAAAAAAAAACTGCTTTAGAATTACAATTTGGAAAAGTTCTTCATAGGCAAAGAATGCACTGCTATATTAAACTAATTGAAGTGTATAAACATACATGCTGTGTGCTAGATGTTATGCCTTTAATGCCTGTGTTTTGTTTGTCTTGTTAAATGAAAACCTTTTGATTATTTAATCTAATCACAGTCTTGTTTTTCCAGCCACGTTCAGAACCCCATAG
>NW_015603375.1:0-486 GCF_001515605.1 Sinocyclocheilus anshuiensis | reverse complement strand
CTGTTGCTGTCCTCTCGGCCCGAGTACAGCAGCGTGTCCTGCAGCACGCCGCCTTCCTTATATTCGGCCAGCTCGATCTCACCTGTGCAGAACACAAGAGCAGAAGGTTAGTTGAGGAAAGCTTCGCGAGCGCACACGATATCCGTATGGACACGCACTTCTCTGAGTGTTGAGCTCCACAGGCTGATACTTGACCGACTTGCTGCCACCAATCCTCTTCAGACGGGCGAAGAAGGTCTGCGACTCTTTACTGCTCGCTCCCGTCGGAGTATCGTGGATGTCCGACTCGTCAAATACGCTGTCCTCCTCTACACAGGAAAACACAGGGCATTAAGCGACAGCACATCACTAACCGTTCCCGTGATGCCGAGCACGATCTGTACCTTTCTCCTTCTCGCTGTAGCGGCTGATGTTGGAGTTGTCGCTGTACAGCGGGCCTGCGGACACGTGCGACCTGCAGCTGTGGTACTGAGCGTTCAGCGTGTT
>NW_015603374.1:0-486 GCF_001515605.1 Sinocyclocheilus anshuiensis | reverse complement strand
TTGTGCGATAAGTCGATATATTGATTATTGCGACAGGCCTAATCACAACAATATTATTTTTCTTTTACCATGGTTCTGTAGATTCAGGAGACACAGATGGAGAGTTAAAGAAAAGTTCTTTAAAGTGCTCAGAAAAGACAGCAGGAGGTTAAACTAAAAGAACAAGACGCTCTGCCTATACAGTCACCTCAGAGACCTGTAATCCATGCGAGCTAAAGCAACCAGCCATCTGCTGAGCTTGTGAGTTTGGCACGAATGAAGCGAAGAAAGTGAGAAAGAGACGATGTGCTGGTTAGCGGAGAGATGAACTTCCTCTCAGGAGACGTCTGGACTTACACACGCTGCTGCTGCAGACAGCCATGCAGTACTCCTCAGATTCAAAGTTATTGCGGTTACCCCCGCAGCCCCCAAACATGAAGGGGGCGCACCGGCCCGTCTGTGCCACAAAATACCAGCGGGATAGCTTGGCATGGCACGGCCCCGACC
>NW_015603373.1:0-485 GCF_001515605.1 Sinocyclocheilus anshuiensis | reverse complement strand
GCACCAAATCAGCATATTAGAATGATTTCTGAATGATCATGTGACGCTAAAGACTGGAATAATGGTGCTGAAAATCCAGCTTTGCCATCACAGGACAAAATGACACTTAAAATATATTAAAATAGAAAACACTTATTGTAAAAGTATTTAAATTTTAAATACCCCCATGTTAATATATATTAAATTGAATATATATAATGTATTCTGTTTATACTAGCAGTTTTAGCCTGTTTTTACAAGGGCATCCTTGATCTTATTTTAGTTTACAAGAGATCTGGCCTCGAGCACATTTTTGTGACTCTGTTCCAGCACATTCTAAAAACTAGCTGGCTGGTTGGAGTAACAGATGTTCACATGACAGTCTGGAACCCAACTGAAATAAATTCTGCACTCTCACATGTAGCTTCTTCACTCTCAGGACCGGCTCTCACAAAACGTCTCTCTCTGTCTGCCTGCAGTACTGCCTTCTGTTCCCTATGCATTAT
>NW_015603372.1:0-486 GCF_001515605.1 Sinocyclocheilus anshuiensis | reverse complement strand
TGTTTTCATCTGCCAGGGGCAGTTTGTTATGACAAGAGGTTAAAATGGAGACTTCTGAGTGAGCCTGCCTTACTTTTATTTGTCTCCAAAATGCAAAGCAGCATTATCATGTCAGCATAGTCTGCCTGTGTGTGTGACAGGCCTGTGACAGCTGCTTTCTGAAAGCCACAGTACACTTCAACGCGACATACAGCAATTGTGATTTTAACATACACCGCAGCCTCTGTCATACGCTTTGACAAATTTTATATATTTATTTTGTTACTTTATTTATTTATTTTCATCCTTGTCAATACGCTTCAGTCTGTGGTTCTTGTGATGCCGTCTTTGGGAGAGCAAGTGTTTGCAGCCGTACGTGTGTGTGTCTGTTGCCTCAGTCCAAAGCCTTTTTTTTCCTGCTGTCCCTCAGTTAATGCATCAGAGACTCAGACGAACACGTTGTATTCTTTTGTTGTCATTTTAAAGTGATGTAATGAAAGCGGGTGG
>NW_015603371.1:0-486 GCF_001515605.1 Sinocyclocheilus anshuiensis | reverse complement strand
CAGTCGGAGCAGAAGTAAAGGCATCTTTGTGTTAGAGATCGGCATTCATTGATATTCTACAACATATCTGAAATGTGAGCTCTAACAGTGTCCGTCAACTTCATCGAGTGTCAACAACAGTTCCATGTTGAAGCTCACTTCATTTGACGTTCATAGTCAAAGCAAAGGACTGGTGCGCAGTTACCGCCGGAAAGCGACTGAGCGGAGCCTCCAAGAAACGCTGGTATGCGAGATCTCTGTCAGAAGTTTGTTGAGAGTGGATTCTTCCTCATATGAATCTTTTGTGTCATGTGCTCCAGCAGGTTGAAGCTTGTGTTGTGTTCAGAAGTAGTAGGTGAGTCAGCGCACAAAATCGAGTTGAGTTCAGTGCCGAAGCTCGCTCATGTTCACAGCGGGGCCGGCGGGGGTCAGAATTCGGCACAACAGCTTTGGCACTGACCTGTTGCACACACCCGATTTTGTGCGCTGACTCACCTGCTGCATCTG
>NW_015603370.1:0-486 GCF_001515605.1 Sinocyclocheilus anshuiensis | reverse complement strand
TTCTGACGTGCCATTTAGGTGTCTTTACACAGACTGTTTAATGTTGCTCAGAGGTGGCACAAATGCATTTATGCAGCAACTGCACCTTTGTGCCTACATGATTTATTTTCAGGTTGTATAGGGTTTACTGGGGTGAGTTCATTCTCAATCTGAATTTCCTATAATTCCATGCAGGTTCTTTGGCACCTCGATATCTTCAGACGAAGTCTTCGTCAGATTCCAAACCACTACTGCTTGGGCGACTCCTGCATCTTTTGCGCTTTGAAGGTATTCTCATGACCAAACACATCATGAAGCGGTATTTAATACTTTCTTTAAAAAGATGTTATAGTGTCAAAAGTTTGAAAGCACTTCATGTTCGTTTTGCAGGGAATATTCTGTCAGTTCCAGCACAGCCGAGAGCGAGCGTTACCCTCGGATAACCTGCGTAATGCCCTAGCTGAAACCTTTAAGGATGAGCAGCGCTTTCAGTTAGGCTTCATGGAT
>NW_015603369.1:0-485 GCF_001515605.1 Sinocyclocheilus anshuiensis | reverse complement strand
TGTTTAGTTTTCAAACAACACTGTCCAGAACGCAGACTATCTCCTTGCACTTCAAGTGAGGAATGTGGTTGTGTGAATAAATGTTGCCATCCTAAACATAATTTCTGATAGAATGTGGCAAATATACATACATATTATATCAATTATATAATAATTATATTAAATATATAAATTAAAAAAGAAGCCTATTTATCATATTGTGAAATGTTCAAATAATAGTCAAACAAAAATTGGCCCCTATCTTTTACCCAAACACTTTCTGGATGTTTAGGTAATTACAGCTGTTTTTACATGTGCTAATGGCAATATTTTAAAACTGTCACACTACCACTTAATGTCAAATTATAGTCTAATAGCACACTTGTGGTTAACAATTTGTCATGTTGGGTTGAGTGTTTGATTATTATTGGTTATACTAGCAATAACAATGGCTAAAATGTACATTACATACAGTGGGTACGGAAAGTATTCAGACCCCCTTCAAT
>NW_015603368.1:0-486 GCF_001515605.1 Sinocyclocheilus anshuiensis | reverse complement strand
TCTGGTGAAAATGAAACGAAAAGAATCCGTGTGAATCCGTGAATCTGGCCCGCAAAATGATTCAGTTTTGTCAACGTTTATATCAATATAAACATCTTTCTATGAAATGTGTCTTTTCCAGTTTTTGATAAGAATATTACATATTAACATTTTGTACGATTTGAACTTTGTAAACATTCTACCGTACCATAACAGTTTAGAGGTCTGATCTTTGAGTTTGTGTGTACTGTAGGGATCCCTGTGCATCTACAAAGTCCCAGCATCGGATGACGTGTCCAGAGAAATGGGCTTTGATTCTAACATGGGCATGTTCCAGAACATCCCACACAACGACCCCATTAACGTCCTCGTCCGAGTCTATGTGGTCCGGGTATGTAGTACTAAACACCATAGAGCAGTACGTTGAGTTTTTTTCCCTGTTTGGCCATTTGAACAAATGCGTGGCTTTGTCTCAGGCAACAGAACTGCATCCTGCAGACATCAATG
>NW_015603367.1:0-481 GCF_001515605.1 Sinocyclocheilus anshuiensis | reverse complement strand
GGCCCGTCTGTCTGGACTCACTGAAGCTTCATAGAATGAACAGTGAGGTTTAAACACAGAACAGCTCAAGCACTCGCGATGGAACGGCTCCACCGTGCTGACCCTGGGGGTCAAAGGTCACACCGCTGTAACAAGAGTTATTGAGGAAGAATAAAAACAGAGCGGCCTGTGCAGCATCAGTGTATCTTACCTGTACAGGTGCCTGTGACTGAATCCAGCTTCATTACTGAGAAAATATCTGCATAAAAACACACGACATGTTAGAGATCTGACGGACTGTGTGTGTGTGCGTGCGCATTAGTGTACTTGTCTACCTATCCAACAGGGGACCTCAGAGCCAAGAGGGGATATTTTCCAGGTCCCTTGTTGGTCATGCCTTAAATCATGCTAAAATCAAGTGAAAAGGCCTCTGGTGAAGTTTTTTAAATTTTTACCAAGTGGGGACCTGGACGTGTGTGTGTGTGTGTGTGTGTGTGTGTGT
>NW_015603366.1:0-486 GCF_001515605.1 Sinocyclocheilus anshuiensis | reverse complement strand
TTATGGTATTTTTATGCTTTAGTAGAGTCAAAAATTTACATACAGCACCTTTAATAGATGCAACTTTTGATTTTAATGATGTTTTAGTAAATGTTGAATTTAACACTCATTAAATGAGAAATAAATAATTTAGAAGTATTTTTCATTTGTTAGTTCATGTTAACTATTGTAGTTAACTACAGTTAATAAATGGGACCTTATTATAAAGTGTTACAAATAAATTACCTCATGTAACAAAATGTGGGCTGAGCAAGAATATTTTGTCAATAAATATTTTGTAAGGCTATACGTTCGGCTGTACTTATGTGCTAAGAGTTCACATCAAAAATGAAGTATACTAGTTTGAACTTAAAGGAATGGTTCACCCAAGTATTAAATTTTAATTAAAATTTACTCACCATCAGGCCATCCAAGATGTTGATGAGTTTATTTCTTCATCTGGACAGATTTGAAGAATTTTAGCATTACATCACTTGCTCACCATTG
>NW_015603365.1:0-486 GCF_001515605.1 Sinocyclocheilus anshuiensis | reverse complement strand
CTGGAACACACTGCTCCGGGTGTGTGTGTGTTCACTACTGTGTGTTAAACGCAGAGCACAAATTCTGAGTATGGTTCACCATACTTGGCCACACATCACTTCACTTTTACTTTCAGATATTCTCCCTAGATATTCCTTTACAGTCTGCTGCAAAGTGTAGCATCCTTGTACCGTAGCAACAGCCAATGAATATTTAGGCTCTCAGAGTTCTCTCACTGCACTCAGAGCCATTGAGAAACAGATGCTGCATCCCAATGTGCCTACTTATACTATATTAAAGTATGTACTCTTTTGTTGAGGAAAAAGTACACACTTTTGAGTGTGTAGCAGACCAGTAGACAAGCTTTGGCACATAGCCTACTGTCACGTCTTTAACAGACTGCTCTGTCACAGTTACACGCATCTTGTCACTGTAAACTGGCCTGCCAGTCATTGTCACGATTAACATCCTCCACATTTCATTTCATTTAACTTCCTACCGTATTG
>NW_015603364.1:0-486 GCF_001515605.1 Sinocyclocheilus anshuiensis | reverse complement strand
CTGAATTCAGCTCTCACGCGAATTCTCTCATCATAAACAACAAAGACAGATGTACGTATGATGTAGGCCTAAGAGATTCATTCATGAAACCGTGTATAGACAGCTTTACCGAGTATAAGGGGAGTTTTTTTGAGTGCTTAAACTTACGCTAGACTTAAGTTAGTCAATGTTCTTTGACAATGTATGTTCTTTGCTCACATTCTCTGTATAATTTATTCGCTGTTTGAAAAACTGTGGAAGGTACAGGTAATAAAAAAAATTAAGTAATTACCTCATCCGTGAACATCCTCCTTCATAGCATCACTTCAAGCTTCGCCTTTGTTATTGTTTTGAAAATGCGACCTCTACTGGCGAAAACCTACATATTGTGCCTTTAACCTCAAAGACAAGTACTACTAAACATCAACATGCAAGGTGGTTTTCGAGCGACTTACCTCAACATCCTGCCGGCTGAAGTCGTTCTGGTCTTTGAAGTTAGCCGCGCCT
>NW_015603363.1:0-486 GCF_001515605.1 Sinocyclocheilus anshuiensis | reverse complement strand
TGATCGAGGTCGGTGACTGTGCTCAGGTACTCTGGCAATTTAAATTCTCTGATTTAGATACTGATAACTATCTAGTGTACTTTGGCCATACAGTTACTGACTGTCCTGTTGTCTCTGCTGGTAACTCATGTTATTAAAAGTGTTCCATTCTCCAATTTTTGCACTTCACACATCACTAAACAACACTATGGTACTACTGTTTCTACAGAGGTTGCTGCCAGTGAATGTGAGTATTCTCTCCAATGATTAGTGAAACACCACCGGTCATGCCATTTCAACATGGCAAAATACACTGAGGGAGGTAACTAAAACGCATAAAAGAAAACTATTATGAGTACAGTTTTCATCTCATGTGAGTGTACAAATGTTAGAATATAATTTGTTGTCCAATCATGGTTCCCTTCCGAGGGAATTTCGAACTGCGTCCTCTAGAGGTCGCTTTGGGGAATGCCTTCAGCGTGACTGGTGTCTGAAGCATACATCTAA
>NW_015603362.1:0-486 GCF_001515605.1 Sinocyclocheilus anshuiensis | reverse complement strand
TCCGCTCCCATGCACCTGTTCGTCATTTCAACCAATCACAGCGCGACCTCACGCACCTCCAAGATGGCGACGTCCATCCAGAACCGCTGTAGGCACATTCTGTGTTGGCAAAATACCCGCAGTAACTAATAAAAACAAAGTAAGACATATGCGGCAATACAGTTAATAACATCGTTTTCGCTGTTGGATATCTGCACATGTCGGTTGACGGCGTGGGGTTCGCTTTCATGGCTGTTTGAGAGTGAAATTGGGCGTCCTCTCGCCATGGCCACCGACAACAGGATTCATTTCTGGAGGAGAAACCCAAAGGTTCCCGGGAGGTGAGTTTAATCATTTATTTCCTTTTTGAAGTAGTTTAAGTGTGTTCTTTTGTACTCAGAAGTCATTTTATATTAATGTATCGACTCTGACCAGCTGCTTTGTTTACTAGACACCGAGGCTGTGTGCCAAAACATAATGAGCTGTCTATTTTGACAGCATGGCTAT
>NW_015603361.1:0-486 GCF_001515605.1 Sinocyclocheilus anshuiensis | reverse complement strand
GATCATTATCCAGAACCCAGATCACCTCTATCATCATCATCACTATGAGCTCCACATGCAATTAAACTCCCTATCAAAGCTGCACATGAAGACTTTATCAAAACACTTCCAGTCTGTCTTACAAACTCCAGCAGTTAGGCTAATGAATTTTTAAGATGGCTTGCTTGTAGGATCATTACATTTATGTACTCTATAAATTTATGTAGATAGCAATTCCAATAATTTGATGAGAAATGATCACAGCAGGTTGTAATTGTATCTTGGAAATTCTGAGATAACAGTCTGAGATACTGTTGAGATATATAGAAGTTTAATTACACCATGGGATATTAAAATAAAAAAGGCAATTTGACTTTGAATTTTGTTTTATTCTCACATTTTTTATATCATGCAGTTCTGTGTTTATATCTCACAATTCTGACTTTTTTCTCAGAATTGCAAGATATGAACTCAGAACTGCATGATATAAACACAGGACTGCAATAA
>NW_015603360.1:0-486 GCF_001515605.1 Sinocyclocheilus anshuiensis | reverse complement strand
CTAGTTTATAACTTGGGACAGCAAATGACCCAAATCAGAATGTTAAATCCATGCTATTGAGTTTGTTTTGGAGCTGTTTCAGTTTAATTAAAATGAATGTCATATACTAAATTATATTAATGGTATTAAAAAAAAAAGTGGTATGCAGATACGCCAACAATACATCCAAAGATGTTGCTTTGCAACCCAACACGGGACTTTTTTGGACATCTTCCAGTGTTTGGTTAACCCACTCAATTTGACTGAAATAGTATGAAGTCGAGGTCTTTTCCGGGTTAACAGAAAAAAAAAAAACAATGTTTGTAAACATTGTAGTTGCCATGGGAACAAGCACCTGAGAGGGGGTTACCTGCAGCTGACATAACTTTTATTATGACATCTTTGTGTTTGAACATCTAACCTGTGTTTGACTTCCTGGAGATTTGAACCTGCAGTCTTAATATAAGCTCAAACATGTTTTAATTCTATACCATCTTAGCAGAATCT
>NW_015603359.1:0-486 GCF_001515605.1 Sinocyclocheilus anshuiensis | reverse complement strand
TATTGTGGATCCCCTTAAGGTTTGATGCTGATTGTTATTGTATTTTGAGTTCTATTGCTATGAGTTCTTGTATTCTGTTTAATTCAAATAAATAAACAAATAAAAACAAACAGCAAACAAAAAAAAAACGCTGCATTGTCACATGACCCGTTTACGTGGTATCCGGTGTCATCTCAGAAATAAAACTTAAAAGTTCATTTACATTTTCAATTCAATTTTTGATAAATAATAATAAAAAAGTAAGAATTCTTGACAATGAGACCAAATAATGGTCAGAAATATAGAAATTTGCGGATAATCTTAAAGTCCGTCAGTTCACTATATGCAGCCACGCTTTCATTTTCTTAAATTTATTTATTAATATATTAATTAAATAATTTTTACACAGATTGCACCCTGGTTTTATATATATATACAGCGGGTAAAATAAGTATTGAACATATCACCATTTTTCTCAGTAAATATATTTCTAAAGGTGCTGTTGAC
>NW_015603358.1:0-486 GCF_001515605.1 Sinocyclocheilus anshuiensis | reverse complement strand
GACTCTGTAGTAACATCCGTGTGGGCTGAAGCCTCCATTTACCAGACATGAGATAAACACATAAGGTGGACAAGAAGCAACACAGTAAAGAAATGCAGACAAAACAGAAACTCGTGGAGATTGGAGAAAAGATATTTTTCTTCTAAAAGATTGACTTCCTCAAACCTACAGCATATGATACCGCAGGTTTGCTTCCCGAAAGCAGGACAGCAACACAGAGACCTGTAAACAAATGCAGCATTGTACAGGTTATACAATGAAAGTTTGATGTCTGGTCTTGTTGGCAACATGCCACAGATCGGGGCATCTCCATAAGTGATTACCTACCTTCAGTCTCCAAAACGACCAGTTATTTACAAAAATATATATTATTTTAAATTCAATTAAATATATAGAAAATTTTAAAATACATTCAAAAAAAATTATTTATTCTGGTGTTTTATAGTTTAGTTTAGTTTAGTTTAGTTTAGTTTAGTTTAGTTTAGT
>NW_015603357.1:0-486 GCF_001515605.1 Sinocyclocheilus anshuiensis | reverse complement strand
AATTCAAGCTGTAAGTGCGGTTTTATGAGACCAGTGAAGAATATTGGTGGAGATTCCAAATAGATGAGGGTGTGAAAATACAGTCAGAATCTCGGCTCTGAACTCTCATAGTTAGAGAGAAGCAGACAAGATGCCATGAGCAGGATGTTCTGGTTTTGGTGCTCTGTGTGCGTGTGAAATTCAGACGATCAGCTTCAAGACTTTCCACTATTTTCACATTGATTCTGTTCAGAGGTCATGCCAGAGAACAGAACAAGTAGAATCAAAGTTTTCTTCGGAAGCAGCATCATGATGAATCGCAATTGATCCTTTGTGTGAAGAAGCTGCAGATGCACTACTTTAAGACTGTACTTCAGTGTAATTCTCACGTATCCTCTTAACATCTGGTTTCACAGGAAAATAAACATGTCATTCTGGTTTCTGAGCACATAAGGCAAAGCAGTAACACTTTACAATAAGGTTTCATTAGTTAATGTTAGTTAATGT
>NW_015603356.1:0-486 GCF_001515605.1 Sinocyclocheilus anshuiensis | reverse complement strand
ACACACACACACACACACTGCAAGCAACTCACCGCAGGGGCTAGGCGAATAATTTCATGGTGCCAGCAGAGACAGATTCCTCTGAAATATGACCAAAGGCATTTCAACAAGATATGACACACACTCCCTCCTTCAGCGCAGTTGAGGGCTGAAAAAGGGCACATGATGAAGAAGACTGTCTTGAGGCAGGCATCAGCAAAAAAAGGCACACGCTGGAGGCCAGGGTCCACATGTAAACCTGAGCTCAGCTGGACTTTCAGGAAAACAACCTGTGCCTGCACTCCGAGACAGTTAAAATAGCTCAGTGCGCAAAGATATTCTGAGCTCTGTGGGCAAAGTTTCCTCCTGTAAAATAGTTTCACTATGGATTGTTTCTTTCTCGTAAGCGCAGCTAAGGGAGCTCACAATAACACTGAGAGCCAACACACACACACTCACATTCACACACAAATCACAGTGGCAGTGGACTGCTGAGGTATTTTGGAC
>NW_015603355.1:0-486 GCF_001515605.1 Sinocyclocheilus anshuiensis | reverse complement strand
GATCGCATTATTTTTCATATGCATCTGCTTACATATGAGATCGCTTGTTTCTGCGTCTTCCTAGTCAGTGTTTTCGATCGGGAGATTTTGACAGGGAAAGAGTTAAACAATCACTGTGACACCATGGCAACCAAAGAAAAAATATATAATTTTCAGATTACAAAAATGTATATCAAGAATGAATAAATAATTAAAAATATTATATCTGTGTTCATGACCCACCTTCTAACTGCAAAGAGTCCATTTAAATTCATTGCTTAACTTGTGCTTGTGCTGGCAAGTTAAAAGCTCTATAGCAACGATCCCGGAGTGACAGAGAAAAGCAGAGTTCATACAAACACACACAAGGAGTTTTTGTTTTTCTTCTTCTTTTTTCTCCATGTCACAGAAACAGACTCTCACCCTAAAGCTTAAACACAATCTCAGCGATCATTCATGTTTTTCACTCTCTGCAGGCTGAGTAACTGCAGTATTAGAGAGAAAGGC
>NW_015603354.1:0-486 GCF_001515605.1 Sinocyclocheilus anshuiensis | reverse complement strand
TTATATTAAATATATATTTTCCAAAACATGATTTACTCTAAAACTGCAAGAAATGTCATAAATCTAAACAAGCTGTGTTCCAAATTTGAGGTTGACATCACAAAAAAAGAGCATTCAGTAAGATTTGGTTTGGGTGCCGTACCAAACGTTTTTGACTAGGTGAAATTCATTTCACATCCATTTCCAGTGCAGTCATTTTTGGCCATGAGGAGAATATTTTTTCGTAATACATTTTTTGTTAATTTATTTAATTAAATTATTTATTTTAGGACCATTTACATTTTTTTAATCATGTCCATGATTTATTTATTTGTTTGTTTGTTTGTTCACATAGCAAATGCCAAAACCTTTCAGTTTCGTACCATTCCGATGAAGTATAAAAGTGTAAAATGACTTAAGAGTAGGGTTGGGAATCGAAAATCCATTCCAATTCCAGAATCAGATACTTAAGGTCAGGAATCGGATACTTGTTGTAAAATAAAAATT
>NW_015603353.1:0-486 GCF_001515605.1 Sinocyclocheilus anshuiensis | reverse complement strand
ATCACATGCGTGCCGAACCGTGGGGCTTGGTCCGTACGGATCACACGGATCAACTACGATCCGTTTATCCACTATTATAAAAAATATGTGTTTTAATGTCAGATTTATTCAAACATACAATAAACAAGACATCACTAATAGGTTAAGTAAAAATATTAAAAAAAATGTAATATAGTGTATATATTTAGCAAATGCTTCTGACTGGAGCTATTTTTGAATAGCTTTCCTGAGGTAAATGCGATGTTACGTGACATTGTATACAAGTTGTTTTACTGATGTCTTTTCTTGGTTGAAACACTAAGCGAGACATGAAACATTTCAAAAAGATGTACTTTTTCTTTCTTTCTGATGTTCATTTATGTTTATTTCATTCATATTTATTCTGTGCTGAAACTAGTAGTGAAGGGATGATACATACGTGCATATGAACTATCATTCAGCAATAAATATATAGTTCAGTCATGAAACTCTAGATGGCGCAGGCTG
>NW_015603352.1:0-486 GCF_001515605.1 Sinocyclocheilus anshuiensis | reverse complement strand
ATAAGAATATATCTGCATAGAAATATAGAAAAGAATATAAACTCTCCCATATAACAGTGATAGTTTTGTAAATTTGATGGCACTCATCTTCATTATTTTAATGAATACATTCGTATCAATTAAGTAATTCAATTATTAACATATAGTTTTATACGTGCAGAAACTGATCATAAAATCTTCATTAAACAGAAAGAGTACCACAAAATATTTTAATGTTTCCTGTGTTATAATTCATATGTCTAGATTTAAAATGTTCACGTGGCTCATTATGAAGTATCTGTTATTAATTTTAACCACATATAGTAACTATAACACATTTGATCCCCCAAAGATAAACGTGAGAGAAATAAGGTTATAAATCAAATCGCAGCAGCAACACTTGATATCTCAGTAACAGCAACATTAACAGTGCAAACATCGACACACAAAAACACAAAAGCACTCAGGGCCCGTATTCACAAAACATCTTAAGGCTAAAAGTAGCTC
>NW_015603351.1:0-486 GCF_001515605.1 Sinocyclocheilus anshuiensis | reverse complement strand
TTTTTAGATATGGCAGGGCTCCAGACTAACTATACTTTTATAGTATCGTACATTTGAAGATCATAAAAAACACAGGTATACCATGGCAGGAAGGAACAATATTGATTCTAGCTGCTATTTTTTCTGAGTCCGAGTATATGAGTCTCACTGGGTCAAAATTGCATTGCTGAAGTAAAAAGAACATGTCTCACAGTTGTGTAAATCACATTTTAATACATTTAGAGATCATGTGAAATGCCAGTAAATACAGTGATAAATGAATAAACATTATAAACATGTATTTTACAACACATATTTTAGTTCCCATCATTCCAGAATAAATTCTAAATTTAACGATATTTAGAACATTAGGGAAAAATAGTATAAAACAAATATAAATTACAGTAGCATAATTTAGACTTGACCCTCTATCACTTGCACTCTATTCGTTTTCTAACTGCTTGTTTTTCTTTAAAAAAACCACTAGATTTCTACATTCTTTTTCTA
>NW_015603350.1:0-485 GCF_001515605.1 Sinocyclocheilus anshuiensis | reverse complement strand
ATAATGTTCTTTTTAGCAACATCATATGACCCCTTTAATGTAATCTCAATATTTTTATATAATATTTTTGCTGTTATTTAAAACAATGTAAAAAATATAATGCTTTTATTGTTGTGGTCTAATGATCATTTAGTTATTTTGTTAAAAAGCAAAAAAAATAATGGTTATTGGACACCTAAGCAAAATAATAATTTGAAGAAAAACAACAAAAGTAATCTGTATTGTGTTGGTCATAAAAAGGCAGTATCTCTGTCTTAAGTGCTGCTTCTTTCTAATAGGGGCAATTCACCTGCGCTTCATCTTGTTAAGAGACACAGGACCTAATTACAAGGCTTCCTTTCATCTCATTAAAACGGGGAACTACCAAAGTGCTTACTTAACAGGATGAAATTAGATAAGAAACCCTCGAATGCACGGATATCACGATCCAGGAAAACTATTTCTAATTAACGCACAAGTGGATGGTATCTTCGATGTACACTTTA
>NW_015603349.1:0-486 GCF_001515605.1 Sinocyclocheilus anshuiensis | reverse complement strand
TCGCTCCGAAAAGGAAAAGAGGAGAGGAGAGAGGGAGGGGAGAGGAGGACTGTGGGGAGGACCATGAACGCTTATTTAAAAAGACTTCCTTTATTGGACCATGTGCAGGCAGTTCACTCACAAAGGCCTTAAATAGGATATTTTCTGTTCCCTATAGTTGCTTTCCCTTTTAAGTGCCGAGGCAAAAAAAGTAAGTTTACAGCTCCTCTCACAATGAAGCTCTTCACTCCCAGGATGCTGAGACCCGGGCTGACCTGGGAAAGTTAATTAGGAGGCCAACAATGAGCGAGCCCGAGCAAAATACCTCGCCTCTCCTCCAGCCAAAGATGTCATCCATTAATTAGGCAAATCTTTAAGGTGGGCTTATTGAATTTACAGAAAGGCCGCAGTTTGGGCGGGCCACGTTTTTTGATCAGGCCCTCGCCCCAAACAATGCCTTCTCCTGGTTAAGGAAAAAGGGAGGGGATTGGTGGAAGCAGAGGAGGA
>NW_015603348.1:0-486 GCF_001515605.1 Sinocyclocheilus anshuiensis | reverse complement strand
TATCGCCTACTTCCAAAACAGAAACCACCACATTTCTGTCGAACCTCTTTTTGTTCCGTCCGGCCACTTTCCTGCTATTTTCCAAAGCTAACTTGTAACTTTCTTCCAGCCTACTCTTAAGAGAGGTTACATACTTTGAGTGCGAGTGGCACGGTTCATCATTCAAGAGACCAAAAGCAATGTCCAGTGGCAACCGAGGCTGCCTACCAAACATCAGCTCATACGGTGAATAGCCTGTGACATCGTTTCTGGTGCAATTGTACGCGTGCACCAGTGGCTTGACATACTCTTTCCAATGAGCTTTCTGTTTGTTTTCTAGGGTACCCAGCATCTGCAATAGAGTTCTGTTAAATCGTTCTACTGGGTTTCCCCTAGGGTGGTAGGGCGTTGTTCTAACTTTACGAATACCAGCAATCTTACACAATTCCCGAATGGTGTTGGACTCGAAATCTGGCCCTTGATCGCTGTGTAGCTTCTCTGGGAAAC
>NW_015603347.1:0-486 GCF_001515605.1 Sinocyclocheilus anshuiensis | reverse complement strand
AATATATCGCACAACAAAAAGTTGTTATCGTGACAGGCCTATGTAGTAATGCAACAGCTTTATCAGATTTTCCCACTCTCAGAAACCTATTCTCTCTGGACTTAATGACGATATGCACTTTGCTACTACCCAAATGTTTATCTACTTAAATTATAATTGATCAGGAAACATACATGGATGTTTTGAGTCCTTTTGGAGTGTGTTACTTTACCTGAGGTGGCTTCTTTAGAAAGGGCATAAGCATAAATTTGTTTACAGCATGAATATATTCATACTGCTAAAGCAGAATCCAGAAGCTTACGGCGGTTTATGCTTCTGAATACATATGTCAGAGCACAAAAAGACGTGACAGGTCTCCCTCAGTGCTGTTCTGCACTTTTATGTAGTTTGTCATTCATGTTCCTATTTTTAAGAGTTCCCATCTATTATGCTGTTTCACACATCAAATGAAGCTGAAAGTTAATTTTTAAAATGCAGAAACTGAAC
>NW_015603346.1:0-486 GCF_001515605.1 Sinocyclocheilus anshuiensis | reverse complement strand
AATAGAATGTCTAAAGTGGACTATCGAAATAAAGTGTAACCGAATATTGTTTCAGATTGCCTGTAACTCAACTAGTGTCTTTTTAAAGTATGAGAGAAGATGTTCTCTAATGCACCATTTTAGGATATGAAATTAGTAACAACATTTTGTCCCTGTTCTCCAAGTGTCAGCTGCCTTGTCAGGTGCTCTTTGGGATGAGGTAAATATATTAGGCTTGGTTAACTATAGTGCACTCACGATGACTTGCCATTTTCATCTCACTGTGATAATACCCTTGGCCAGCCATCATGTGACATGCTTACAACTCCTGGCAACCATGTTTGTGTTTATACCTAGCTCTACGCACCTTTAAAAAAAGGCCACATTAATCTCGCGAACCATCTTAGGTTACTTGTGAAATCTTAAACCTTAAGCTCAGAGATTTTTGTGGCCAAAGCATTGGATTAGTTATGGAAATACTGAAACATTGAAAAATTTGGAGACTTT
>NW_015603345.1:0-486 GCF_001515605.1 Sinocyclocheilus anshuiensis | reverse complement strand
AGGTGCAAGCGCAGCAACAGCGTGTGATTAAAAAAAAAAAAAACAATACCACAGAAAACGCATTTCACAATTTTATAACTTTTAAATAAATTATTTTAAAAATGATAAAAGGTTATAACGTATACTTGGCCAAAAAAATGTGCAAATAAAATTGAATTGAACATTTGTGATTAGAGGTTTAATACTGTCAATGCACAAATGAAATAAACGAACGAACAAAATAAAACAAATATTTCAAAAATAAAAAAGGAGTCAAAAACAACAACAAAACGCATGTTTCGCGCATGTGAGATCATGTTGCTTTCTTTCCCAAGATGCCATACAGGCCACCGAGGTTCTTTTTGGCCTGTATTGAACAGATGTCCCCATCTCTGCCTTTCTTCTCCCATGCATGGGCTACATTACCGTCATGAAATCAAGCTGAAGAAACCTGTCCCATTCGTGGCCCTAATCATCGCGTTATTCTGGCCCAGTGCGCACGAACAA
>NW_015603344.1:0-485 GCF_001515605.1 Sinocyclocheilus anshuiensis | reverse complement strand
TTTTTAAGCTGCTCTCTTACAGTTGTCGGAAGATGCTGAGATAACACACCCAGGGTGTGTTGTTAACGTCCGTTTTAATCAGTTCTGCTCACTACTTCCTGTTGCCCATGGTGCAGTAGTGATGTACTGTTCTTTTTTTGGGCTGATTTGTCTTTAAGAATCATTTGTAGCTGCTCTGCTGTTGAACTATTTTTGTTCAAAACCTTTTTTCTTTTGTGTTTGCCTGAGACACTTTTTTTTTTTTTGCTTGCTATCAGAAATGTAAATGTTTAAACTCAGTGGGCGGAGTCTGCAGTTTATGATGAATGCAAGACATGTTTCTATTGGTCTGTTTCATTGGATTGACAGCACTTTTTCTTTTGAGCTGTGTGGAAGAGCGAAAAAGAAGCCAAACTCTTTGAAACACTTAAGTTTTTTTTTTTTTGAATGCTTTCAAACACAAAAAATAAAGGTGCTTCAAAAGGTTCTTCAAGCGATGCCATAGA
>NW_015603343.1:0-486 GCF_001515605.1 Sinocyclocheilus anshuiensis | reverse complement strand
GGTTGTGTTGATTTGAATGAAACATGTAGAGTCTTTGTAGCAATTCCCATCATGCTCTTGTGTTACCGTTTCATGTCTGCATGTTACAGTGGTGTTATACGCAGATCGCTTTTTAATGTTCTCAGACCCAAGAGACAAGAGACGATTCTGCGACCTGAATTGGAAATCAAGCTGAAAGATGTACACTTGTAGTATTACAATCAAGTGATTGTAGCACGATAATACTGTTATTCTTTGTACATGTAACATGAAAATGAAATGGTATTCATTGGGGTACATTGCAAATACCTTGTTATATATGTATAGTTATAGTTATGTGTATATGAATATGGTAAGCAGAAGTGTGATGCTACTTTGGACTGTAAATCGATTTACAATATATATATATATATATATAAAAATTGATATATTTTTATATTTATGCATATAGTTAAATATAATATTTTATTGTATGTATGTATATATATATTTTACAGTATATATTTA
>NW_015603342.1:0-475 GCF_001515605.1 Sinocyclocheilus anshuiensis | reverse complement strand
GTGTGTGTGTGTGTGTGTGTGTGTGTGTGTGTGTGTATACAAACACAAGCGAGCTTTCATTTAGCATATGTCTTCATATGTAATTTACAGATGCTCTAACAGTGAGTTGTGCCATGTGCATGTCACGTGGTTTCAAAGAATGTCACATCACACTATTATTATTTTGAAGTTTACTTACATCAGCGTGGTTAGACACTTAATCACACTTGTTTAAATAATCTTGCTTTGTTCAATAATGCAGTAATGTTATAATAAACCTTAGTATGCAAAATGAAGTTGTATTGGGTTAAATGAGTATCAGCGTGACCTAGTGGATATTATAAATATTATAAAAATGAGACATTTTTCTAAATTTTCTAAGTAGTTTATTTCCATTCCTGATTAAACACACTTGTCAAGTGGCACAAACCTGTAGGAGTGAGATTGCAGCTTTAGTAAGCGAGTGTGAGTCAGTGTTGTTTAAAAACATAAAATA
>NW_015603341.1:0-485 GCF_001515605.1 Sinocyclocheilus anshuiensis | reverse complement strand
TACAGAAAAAAAAAAAAACGATAAAAAAAAACCGATTCACCCTCTACCTATCCATTGACTGACAATTATTATTATGACTTTGTTATCATGAGTACGATAATTCTGGTATATTTATGCCAATTTGTCCTGGCCCAGATGGCCCTTAATTGGTTGGCAAAGGCAGAGAGGGAGTCCTCTTTGAGGCGTGAGGAGGGATTGTTGCAGTGAATGGCTGGCGGTGTGATATGGGGCTGAAGCGGGGAGAGAGCAGCTTGCACAAAGGGAGCACCAGCCATGCTCACAGAGGGTGGGTCCTGAAGAAAGACTGCCCGAAAGGTCTAGCTTTACAGAGGAGAGGGGACTACAGGTGTGTGGGAATTTATCCTCCCCACAGACTTCAGACAGAATGCAATGTGCAATGTGATAGACTGTCTATGTGTGCATGTATAGATGAACTAGAAAGCAGTGGGGAACCGTCAGGGCCCTCTAGGCCCTCAGAGAGGGCC
>NW_015603340.1:0-485 GCF_001515605.1 Sinocyclocheilus anshuiensis | reverse complement strand
TTTGTTTATTTGTTTATTTATTCATTTATTTATTTGTTTGTTTGTTTGCACTACTGTTCAACAGTTTAGGGTTGGTAAGGGTTTTTTTTTGTTTGTTTGTTTTTTTTGCTTTTTTAAAATGACTCAACAATACCACAAAACAGTAATATTGTAAAATATTATTACAGTTTAAAATAACTTTTTACTATTGTAATATATGTAAACATGTAATTTATTCCTGTGAAGGTGAAGCTGAATTTTCAGCAGCCATTACTCCAGTCTTCTGTTTCACATGATCCTTCAGAAATTATTCTAATATTGTAATTCAAATTATTCTAATATCTAATGTGCTCAAGAAACTTTTTTTTTTAATTATAATAATTATTATTATTATCAATGTTGAAAATGGTTGTGCTGCTTAATATTTCTGTGAAAACTGTGAAACATTTTTAAGGATTCTTTGAATGAATAGAAAGTTCTAAATAAAAGCTTTTATTTGAAATAGA
>NW_015603339.1:0-485 GCF_001515605.1 Sinocyclocheilus anshuiensis | reverse complement strand
AGTTACCATGGTAACTGACTCTGAGTATAAGTTACCTCTCTTTCAAACAAACCTATATTATAGTATACTTGATTTTACATTCTGACCAATGTTCCCTCTAAGTTGAGTGCATGCTTGACCACGCAGAAGAAATAATATGCTGCTCACAGGACAGACACAAAAATGATTTGACAAAGCCATTTGATTGAATTCTAGTAAATGTGAAATAATTGCGGTGCTCAGGTAAACCGTTATAGAGTTGCTGTCGCTATAGAGTTAGAACCGGTGAATGCAGTTTACAGGTTTCATAGAAAGAGAACGATGTGCGCCAAATGAGTCGCTGTAGAAATCAAATACTTTAATTGCTGCGGATGAAATAGCTCAACACGAGAGCCAAGCAACGCAAACACAATGACATGTGAAATAAAACATTATCATGTTTTAAAGAAGAGTGGCTTGATTAAGTGCTGGAAATAACGGATGATGGGAGAACAGTAACAAAACTC
>NW_015603338.1:0-485 GCF_001515605.1 Sinocyclocheilus anshuiensis | reverse complement strand
AGAACAGACTATGACTTCTTGTCGTCCCCCGAGACTATGCTGCCTTCCCTGCTCAAGAACACACAAAATAAATCAAACAAACAAAATCGCTTTTTACTTCGTCTCTAAGCATTTTTATCAGCACAAAGAATGCATGCCCTCTTACAGGTCACAGTGGCACTGGGGTCAAGAGTGATTATCTTCCTATTGATCTGCGTCCCGTCATGATCAATACTGTGTCCTTTTATTCAGCTTGCGAAGGTGACCGCGACTCTCTTTTTTTCCTAGTGAGCTACAACGTGCTGTAAAGTTGCAGTAAAATAGGCTCTCAAGCAACTGGCAAAGAGGGAAAGTTAAATACGGCTTGTGATGCAAGTTGTTCAAAGTTGTTCATTTAGTGCATGCATTTAGTACACTTGACAAATAGACCAACAAGTACATTTGAGCCCCATTTTGAATGGATAAAATTATCATTCAAAAATCTGGTGGCAGTAGGATTTTTTTTT
>NW_015603337.1:0-485 GCF_001515605.1 Sinocyclocheilus anshuiensis | reverse complement strand
GTGTGTTTTAAAAGATGGAAATAGTTCCTTTGTCATTTTAATAACAAGATTTTTTTTTCAACCTTACAATTCGAACGGTCGAGGCTTATAAGTCGAACCGCAAAATCATCCCTGTTTCAGTACCTCTGAGTCTGATAGCGTTGGACACTCTGTGTTTTTGCTCTCTGCAAACAAGGCCCTGAAGAGAGAGAGATAAAGAGAGAGTGAGAGAGATATGCACACACACACATTCAAATATATGACCCCAGTGTAAATGAGGAACAGCTGCACCATTGTAATTAAACATGGGCAGAGAAACTACACAAACAAATGAACCTCACAGCCGTAGGTCCTGAGGCACATTAAGGGGAGAGAGAGAGAGGTAGAGAGCGAAAGAGTCACAAAGCTTCCTACAGGTGGTTAAAACACAAAATTGCTTCTTGGAAGACAAATGAAGCACCCTTTAAATTTGTCAGATAGGAAGTTAATGCTTTTAGTGCTGTTAA
>NW_015603336.1:0-485 GCF_001515605.1 Sinocyclocheilus anshuiensis | reverse complement strand
GTCTGGTCCCAAGTTGGGAATTCTTGAGTTTAGAGCACAGTCCTGTTTCTGTGACTTGAGAACTCAAATCCACACACATTACTGAACTCATATAGGCCTACAGAATTAGCATAGTATACAGATTAGCATACTCATGCATACTGTTGTCAGACAGGTTTCTTGAACATTCCCTCATCTGCCATCAAACAGATAGTCCATGCAACTGGTTGAGACCATAGATATGTATAGGTATATTAGCAGCTTCTATGGGCCGCAATATGTAAGCCATCCACCATACTGGAATGGTCAACGCAGGTCTGTGAGCCCTCGAGAGCAAGTTGACTGTGGGTCTGCAACGTAGTTAAATGCATTTATAAATATCTGTATAGATATATTTAAGTAATTGAAGTTACTCGCCTTGGTGTTGATCTGCAATAGACTTAGATTAATTTGTTAAACTAACACACATTAAGACGAAGCGTTAGCTAAAACGACATTAAAAAGTT
>NW_015603335.1:0-485 GCF_001515605.1 Sinocyclocheilus anshuiensis | reverse complement strand
TGACACTGGCAGAAAGCCCAGCCACTTTGGCTCTGGGGACCAACTGTTGACCTGATGGCTGGGGGTTGACGGGGCAGGGGCGATGGGTCGCGGCCGTCCCGTCCCGTCCAGCTCCCGTTCTCTGCAGTGGCCGGTGCCACTGACCTGCAGCCTCCCCACCACGCCCTAATGAGGCATTAAAATGCGACGGCAACGTGAAGCGCGGGTGTTTGAGCGGCCCGCCCTCGGCGCTAAATCATCGAGTGAAGCACGGAGGCTCTAGCGGAGCTCCGTCACACGCTCCGAGTGGAAGACATTCATCTCATATAAAAATTATCCCAAGGAGCCTTTGAACTCTCAGAGGTCAAGAAAATAAACTCAGCTGAGCTTTCCAAAGAAAGTACTGTGACGTCAGTTCATTTCGACGGTGAATACAGGAGAAATCCCACAAATGCACAATGTGAAGGAAAGCAAAACTAATTAGCAGGAAAGTTGTGCCTGCAAAA